>NC_058407.1:63139628-63175654 GCF_002201575.2 Neomonachus schauinslandi
CCCCCCCCCCCCCGTGACCCCACCCCAACGCCCCACCCCCGCTTACTTCGTAGGCGTAGTCAAAGAGCTCCAATACCGTGAGGATGCTGGCCCCAATGAACAGCCCCATCTGGCCCCCAATGTCACCTGCAGGGGGGCACGGGGAGGTCAGTGGTGTCAGGACACCTGGAAGCAGCAGAGCTCACTGGGACAGGGGCAGGCAAGTCGTATTTGCAAAAAGATCGACAGCCTTTGTACAGAAGGAGCACAAAGCAGTTCTGGTGGGGTTCTTACTTTCTTCTCTATGTTTTTCTGCATTTTTCTACTTTCCTAAAGCGAACAGATATTATTCAGAAAACATAAAATACCCCAACATTCATTCTCTGGGTAAATTTTCAAAGGCTTATGAAATAGTCCCCCATTCATGCCCACAGGCCTGTCTCTTCCACTTTGCCCTAAGAGAAGGTTCAGCCCCCTCCTCCCACTACATACCAAGACAACAGTGTTTGGGGAAAGGCCCTGGGTGGCGGGGCGGGGGGGCGGGGAATGGCAGGGGAGGAAGGAACGTGTGGGACAGAGGTGGGCAGCCTGCTTTGGGTGGTAGGGTGTCGCACCATGCCCATGGCATGGGAAGGGGATAGTGCCGAGAGCAGCTCACCCAGGAGCCCTGCAATTTCATAGGCCTTCTTCTGCTCAATAGTCTCATAGTTGAGGACTTCAAAGAAAATGTCCAGCACCAGGATGTTCTCCCTGCAAAGGGGTTGGGGGAGGAGACCTAGGTTCAGGTCACATCTCTGTCCCTCACTGGCTAGATGACCTTAGCAAGTTACCCTCTCTGAATCTGTCTCTGCATCCATAAAATGAGATGTTGATGGCGGTACCTGTCTTGTAGAATTGTCGTGAGGATCAAATGTGATGGCAAAAATGAAAAGATGCTCTGCACACTGGCAGGCGTGGAGTGATCCCAGTTACAGCAGTGAAGATGAAGATACAGAATGAAGCACCAAAGAGAGGTGCTTCCTTTGCTTGTTCCAACTTGATCTGCCCTCCATGCCCACCCCAGACTCTTTGGTTGTCTTCCCCTTGTCATCTCCAACTCCTCCTGTCTGCCGGCCCCTCAAAGCCCGCTCATACCCTTTACGGTCCCAGCCCAAGGGCCCTGCCCTGCACAGTCAGAGCCCTTACCCTATGTACTGCTCAGACTTGTTGAACTTCTTGGCCAGGTACTTGGCTGATGCTTTGCTGGGGATCTTGACCATGGACAGCTCCTTGCCATAGCGGGTTAGGTTGCAGGGCATTTCACACACACAGTACTCCTGGTCCTTCTCCACCAGGAAGTCTGTGCTCGACCAGGCGAGAGGCACTAGCTGAGTGGTGCCCTTCAGCCAGCACCTTCCTAACATGAACATTCTGGCCCTGTCCAAAGGAAACCTGGGCCCCTTTCTCTTTTTCTGACCTGTCCTTCACCTCAGCCCTGTGCCTGCCCTGTGCCCACCTTGTGCTCCCCATGGGTATTTCTCAATCCTATATCTCATTGCCTCAGGGCCCTCGGGGGTCAAGCAGCTGAGATGCTGATGAGAGAGGGCCCCTCCCAGGTACTCCTGCTCATTTTTCAGAGGGGCCTTTAGAGATGCTATTCCCAGCTTTGCTAAAGTCAGACATAAGAGAGTTCAAGTGAAGCCTGATCCAGGAGTTACTTGAAGCTTCTGGGAACTTGGTCTGAAACCCCTATGCATGTGGCTCCTTCCTTCCCCCAGACTGCCCCAAGGCAGGGGTGCTCACCCAGAGCAGGATCCGCACACTCCTTGTACTGTTCTGGAGTGCAGTATGGGGCATCCCCTAACAGAGGAGAAAAGACAGTGGTGCAGGATGGAGATTAAAGGGTCTTGTGATGATGGTGGTACCAAGAGCCTAGAAACTGGAAGATGGGAGTGGGCTGGAGGGCAGGACTAGCTAGCCCCCAGCGTGTTCTGCAGGTGACCCACCCCACAGTCCATCCCTCCTAGACCCCTTCCCGCACGTTTCTGTGGGTACAGGCAGGAATTGAGGTGAGAGGGACAAGAGCTTTAGGGGTATGGAATGGGGTTAGAACTGGGCTGGGGAGAAGGCATTTAATCTTGCTTCCGTGTTGGCAGGAGGTTGATATGCGTGGGGAGCTGGTGAGGGGCAGTGCAGTGCAGGCTGAGGGGCCCCAAGATCGTGTCTGGCGCTTTGGGGCCTGACCTGGCATGTGCACCATACGACAGTTACAGTTCTCCACCAGGTAGCGTGTCTCACAGTCGATGCGGCAGGCAGTAATGCTGTAGGAGTCGAAGAAATCCGAGTCCATGGTAACAGCTTTGCAGGTGCCCCAGGGCGGGGGCAGGTAGATGAGCTGCTGGGAGAGCCGGGGAGCTGGGGGGTGTGGGGACTTCTCCCCGAGTCACCTTGATGGACTTCTCTGACAAGACGCAGAGCTCGGGAGTCCTGCTCCCTGTCCCTCCGCAGACTCTGAGGGTCTCACAGTTTACAGAGCATTCCTGTTCATTCATGCTGCTCACTCATCAGATCGGTACCCAGGCCCTAGCTCACCCGTCCCTCCTGTATTGATTACCCACCACTCCATCTCGATCCCTCAACACCCCACCCTGGGACCAGCCTCCTGTGGCCCTCTCACCCGCTGCTCCTGGCAGGACACAAAGGTCTGGAACCCAGGGGCCACACCAAAGCCCAGCTGGTCGATGAAGGGAGGTTCATCCTGACTGTGGATCTGCACTTTGATGCCCGCTTCGAAGGACGTCTCATCTATGGGAATGAGGGGCAGGGGGTGGATTGGGAGGGCTTCTGACTCCCTAACCTCCTTCAGAGCTGGGGCCATGCTACCTCTCCTAGGGATAAGCACAGTGCACACTGGGACACTGGGGGAGGGGTTAATCTATAGGGGCCCTAGCCCATCCCCAGCCTCCTTCCCGGTTCGCTAGCTCCATGCTGCCCCGATGAACCTTGTATCCTACATACTTTTCTTACCTGGCTTCGGCTGTGCATCTTGGTGTTTCCAATTCTTTCCCAGACACTCTCTATTTCTCTCCCTCCTCATCTCCCTTCTCCCTAGCTTTCTCAACCCCAAGGTCCCCTGAGACCAGACTGACGGCAGGCAGCCCAAGAAGAGAGGGAGTTATTTATAGAGCGAGTGGCGGCTACTGGTGGAAAGGGATGGCTGGTTACCTTGGAGAGTAACTGAGCCAGGAAGGGGGAGCTAGAGAACTGTGAGGGTGGCTGTCAGGTAGAGTCGGAGATGGAGATGGCAAGATGCTGGGAGGAAGGGAGGAGAGCCTGAGTCCTGCCTCAGGTCCCACAGTGGATCTCAGGAGTCCCCTGGTGGAGGCTGATGGCTAGGGCCATGGGAAGGGGCCCCTGAGAGAAGTGACATACCAGTCTCTCCCCATACAGGCAGGTACTCGTCCTGCTGGATGTCCAGCATGATCTCCAGCCCATTGCCAGTCCCACCCTTCATGGTCTTCAGCCGTGGACGCCCATCTCGGCCCGAGTTGAATGTGTAGCATTTGCCATACCGTGTGAAGACCTGGCAAGGGCAGAGTGGAGAGCCTGAGAGTCCTGCCAGCACCCCCTACTTACCAAGGGCTGTCCCCGGACCCCTCTGCTGCTGGAATCTCAACACGCTTCAGGAACGGTCCCTTCTGTGCAGCGCATTCTCCATTTGTCCTCCCTCCTGCTCATTCTCTGCCATTCTTTGCCCTGATATGGGCCCCAGGAAAGCTGATCCCTGTGGGGTGCACTACCTGTGTTCTTCTGCCACTTGGACAGGCTTCGGGTTGGGTTGGCCAACGCGAGCTATCAGTGAGGGATCAGAGGGCAGGAGGGAGCTCTCGATCAGGGTGTGCATCCTTCCCCACCCCTCACCCCTCTGAGAATGCTCTGGCAGTGGTTTCGATCCTCTGAAACTATAGATCCTGCCAGGAGGGCTCCCTGCAAAGCACTGCCGTTCCCCTGTGCCCCTTTAGCCTGTTGGTGACAATTTCCCACTATCACCAGGTGCCTCAGGCCCCTTCAGGCAGAGTTTCCTTCACTCTGCCCACAGCTCTATAAACAGTCCCCTTGTTCGAGTCTTTTCAATTAAACTATCTGAGTGGCAGTCTTCTTCCTGCTGGGACCCTGACATACACACCTCCATCGCCAGGATCCCATCACTGCCATTCTCCCGGTCCCTCCTTGGGACCTTCTCTTCAGGCCCAAGCGCCCAGGGCCTTCTGAGATAGATCTTCTCTTCTCCTGGATTTTGCCCCAGGCATCTGAAATTCTGCTCTCCCCAAGGTCCTTCCCCCAAACCAAGCTAAGCATTTTCATTTTCTCCAGCCATTAGCCCCCATTGTCCTGTCATCACCAGAACCTGAGAGCAGACCCAGTTGCCATCGCAAGGACCATGCTCACCCAAGCCCCAGCTTTGGTACTGGATTTGGTACTGAGCCTCCAGGGCAAGGCACGCTTGGCAATGCTTGTGCAGAACTAAGAGGGCCTCAGAGGAGCTCTCTGCCCTGGGGGCAGTCTTCCCACTCCAGGCCTCGGAGCAGCCCTTATTGGCTCTGATGACAGCCACAGAGGGAAGAGCGAACCAATTCTTTACGGCCCTCTCCCCACAGTTTCTCAGAATGTTTCCAGGTTCCCACAAATGGGGTGAGTGTGCTTTTCCTACAGCCTGATGGTGACAGAGTCCACGAAGTGAGTCAGAAGGTAAGGACAGACATAGCCCAGAGAAAGACAGAGACAGTGTCAGGCCAGACCAGGGCGGTCGGTGGTGTGGGGGGTACTAGTCCCCTTCTCCCTTCCTAGAACAACCTCCGCCCCCATCTAGAAAAGAAAAGGCAAAGTCCACAGATGAGGTAGAGAGGGAACTCCCACGACTCCTAACCCCCCAGCCCGCTACCAGGTTTTGTGGCATTCTGTCACAGGCTCAAAGCACACACCCCTGCCTACCCTTCACCTGGGGGCGTGAGGGACTCAACGTGGCTGAGAACACCAGCCTTGCTTGGGCTGAGCTGTGCTGCGGGCCCACGGACTGCTGCCGCCACCTGGTGGTTCTATGTGAGAAGTGTCTGCTCTACCCTTAGGTCCAGAGAAAGCCAGGTTGACTCCTTCGTTATCCCATGTTCCTCTATTTCCTGGCCTGCCTGAGGCCCAGTGGCCCAAACCTCCAGATCCCTGTCTGCAGTTGGTCCACAACGCACTTATATGATGACACCCACCTGCTCCTGCGCCAGGGCGGAAGTGGGGGACGGGGGGGGGGTAGTGTGTGGGAAGGGAAGGTCTGGCATCTGGCACCTGGAGGGGGTAGAAGAGTCAGGCCAGACAGAACTGGAAGCTGAACTGGGGAGCGGATGGGGTGCCACTTGGTCTCTCAGCAAGGAAGACCCTAAACTCCAGAGTGGGAGGGCAAGCAGGAGGCTGACTCCCCATTGAGGGCTTCCCCAGGGAAGAGGATCCCTGATCACCTAGAGCTGCGGGGAGGGGAAGATTTAGAGGAAGACTGTTATTCTCCCTCAGACAGACAGACAGACGGACACACACGCACACACACGCACACACACACATACACACACTGTAGGAGGAGCACTGAAAGACCAAGTGAGGATGCACTCAAGTCCCTGCTGTGGTCACTACTGGGGGGGGGGGGGGGGGGGCAGAGAGGGGGGGAGGGGGGTGGGGCGGCCCCCCCCGCGCCCCCCCCGGGCGGCCCGGGGGGGGGCCGGTGAGGTGGGGGAGGGGCAGGATGGCCATCAGCCCTGGCCCCAGCCGGTGACGCTCAGGGTGAGCCGTGGCAGACACCCCTGGGGGACGGTGCCAGGCGTGGGCCCCCACTCACCGCCGAGAAGTTGTGAGGGCCACAGGGCCCCCCGCAGTAGGAGCAATAGAGCAGCATGTCCTCCAGCCGGTGGCAGGAGCGATTGTAGAAGCGGTGCAGGTTAAAGGGCTCCCCAGAGAAGGCCTCGGGCCCCGGTGGGGCAAGGGGCACCCCAGGGTCATCACTTTCGTCCAGCCCCAGCATGGGGGCCAGGTAGAGCAAGTCGGGGTAGCTGAGCTGGGACAGGCGCACGGCATTGGTGTTGCAGAGGGTGACGGCCGGGAAGGCCAGCTCCGTGGTGGCCACCTCGTCCAGCAGAGTCACGTGCGGGTAGCTGAGGTAATAGGCGACACGGTCCCCCACCTGGCACAAGAAGGCGCCCAGGGCCAGGACAAAGGCCACTGCCCACAGGGCCTGCCTCGGCCCCGGACCCTCCTCCACGAAGATGTGGCTGGCGCCGTGCAGGGTGCAGCTGTTGGCAAAGGCCACCAAATCCATGGGCGATTCCCCCTCTCTAGGCTCCTTCCTCACTGCCTCCTTTTCCTTCTCTTCTTCCTCCTCTTCTGATTCTGAGTTGTCCCACTGTTGCTGCCGCCGCCGCTGGTGGGGACCCCAAACATCTCCCAAGGGCCCTGGGGCCTCCTCTCCAGAGGAGAAGGACACAGAGCAGAAGATCTGGATGGGCATCTTCTTCAGGGGCTTCCTGGCCCTTGGGGGATTGGCAGGAGAAGGGAGAAGCGGATAGGATCTCGGGCAGAATCCCGCAGGGCCAGCCACCCAGCCCGAGTCAGCCAGGTCCCGGCAGCCCAGACAGCCGGCTGTTCTTCCTCACCGGGGCTTTGGTGGCGGTGTGGCTGAGATGGGGCGGGGCGTGGAGAGGAGGACCTGCCTGCCCAGCCGGGAGGGGGAAGGGAGAGGGCAGGCGTCTGGGCTGATGAATAATGGATGGTAGTGGGAAAGGGAGGCAGATGGAGAGGAGGGGGGCCACAGCCCCTTTCCGGTCACCAGCTCCAGCAGGACAGAGAGGGTGGAAGACAGTGGAAACCATGGAAAAGCCTCAGGGCTCCAGGTGAGATGGGCCCTAGGAGATTCTTCTGCTCCCACAGCCCGGAGCAACAGTCCCTGCCCCTCCCCCATGACGTTCAAGCCTCCCTATCACCCTCCCATCTGCTCCTCAGCATCTCCCTGGGTCTTCCTACCCCAATTCTGGGTCCTCGCCCCCATTCTCATCTGGTGCAGCCGTTCCCTTGAGACCCTGGAGCTCCGTACTCTCTCAGACCTCTAATTCCTCCTTGACTCCCCCTGACTCATAATCTCCCCCGCTCCAGTTATTTCATTGACCACACCCCCACCTTTTCCCAATACACTCCTAAGACCCCAGTTCCCTTTCAGTCACTACCGTGACCCCAATTTACTCTGTTACCGCCTGAACCCTTAATTCCCCTGCAATCATTGCCTTGACCTCCAATTTCCCTCCAGCCAGTCCTTGGCCCCATTTATCCTCCCCTCCCTCCCCTGACCCTGGCTGAGCTTCAAGTCAGCACCCTCCCCCATGCTGAGCTGCACTTAGGTCACCCTCGCCTCCTCCACCTTTCCCTTCTGTGGCTTGGGGGGCAGCCCAGGTTCCATTAGCAGAGGTCTCTCACTGACCACAGACTCAGTTATGGCCAGTTCCCGGCACCAGGGGGGAGGGACCCCGTCTCTTGCAGCTGAAAGGCTTCCTGGCAGATCCCCACTCCCCCTCCCAGCTTGCCCACCCCTCACTGGTCCAGGAGAGGAATTTGAGGAATCCTTTCTGGTAGGTGGAAGAAATTGAGATCAGAGCAATCTGCTAGGTCAGGTGGAGAGTGTCAGGAACCAACCTGGGGTGCCCCGCAGAACCCTCAGCCCTAGCCCTTCTGAGTGTCCCCTTGCCCCCAGTTTACCATTCTCTGACCCCGGGTCCCTGGCCCCTCTGTGCTCTGGTTACTCAGGGCCACTGACTGAGGAACTTGAGCCACCAGTCAAGTCTCCAGGGCCTAGAAGGTGACCTGAGGGGGGGGAGTGTAAGGGAGGGAGGGAGCTAGCGGAAGCATGTTAACCCTTCCTCTGCAGGGCCAGAGACAAAGCAGTGGGGGTCAGATGAGTCTACTTGGGCCTTGCGATTCCTTAACTATCCCACAGCCCCAGTCCCCCTTCCCCTCCTTTTCTCCTCTCCCTCCCTGCTCCTACACCTCTTCCCTTCTGCATTTGCATGTGGGGACCCTGGAGTATGTTGGGGATGGGAGGCAAGATGCCAAGTTCCAGCAGAACTGACTGATGTGGGACCTTTGGCCTCAACTTTGCTGCCAGGGACACAGAGGCCCCAAAAGAAGAGCAGCCTTTGAGATCTGGCTCCTCTCCATCCTTTCCCCATTGCCCTCAGACTGGCCTCCACCTCTTTTGCCTAAACATTGGCCTGCCTGGTCTCCCTAACTCCCTGCCTCCCTACAGTTTCTCCCCACTTTATATAATTCTGTATGTAATTCTGACCGTTCTCCAGCCCTGAGACCTTCTTCACTCCTTAGTGCCTCTTGGTGAAATCACCCCCATCTCAGGTAAAGTTATGTGAGGCCTTTGCAATTTACCTTCCAGCCTCCCTTCCCCACCCCTCCACAGCAGTTTAGCCTCTAGCCACCATGCCCTTCTCCCATTCTTCAGACCCGCTAGGCTCATCCACAGCTCCATGCCTTCCCTGGACTCCATCTGGAGAATTTCTCCTCATTTTTCAAGACCTTGCTCACACATTACCTCCTCCAAGAAGCCTTCCCTGACTGCACAGGGCATAGTGAGTACCCACCCAGGAAATAGAATGAAGGGCCCAATTCTGCTCAAGTCCCTTCAGGCATGAGTAGTAACCAATAGCTCCTTGAGGACAGAGACTATGAGAATGAAAGAGCAAGACGCAGGGACCATGTGAAGAAACTAGAACCAAGGAAGACCAGAACACCCAGGGCAACCAGCGAGGTCACTGCAGAGATGAGGAGAGAGATAAACCCTCATCCCACTTCCAGCTGTTGTCCTCAGGCTTCTTCTGCATGAACTCAGGGGTTCCTTTTATGTTTCCGGCCCTGTGTGCATTTGCTTCCCCCCTACCAGACCTCAGCTCTCAGAGGGCTCTGCACGTCAACAGGCTGTGTTTCAGAGGTAAGTTCTAGGCCTGGCCTGGGGGTGGGGAGGCTGCAGCTACCCATGTGTTCCACACCCACTAGAGGGCACTGTTCCCCGCCTTCAGACTTCCTGGGAGGGGAAGCAGATTAGACCTCCAGAGGGAAGAAACTAAGGCAGGGGACACTTCCACCACGCGGCTTCACTAGACAGAAGGACATGCACACACAGAGAAGCTTCAGAGGACAGCGCATCCAGGATGGCAGGACCCGTCTTCCCCCACACCAACACAAAAACCCACACTGCACACCTACACATCGCCACACACAGCTCCCTTGTGGGGCAACAAACACACACACACACACACACACACACACACACCCCAACTGCAGTTCCTCCCTCCTCTAACATCCTCTCCCGCCTCATCTTGTTCCAGTAGACCAATCCAAACTTTTCACAGTAATGGGAGGTAAGGACAGTCTCAAGCATCACATGCAGACCCGCAAGCACACAGAGGCCCCAGGAGAAGTGGCCGAGCAGACACCCATGCAGGACAACACCCACTTCTGAACCCTCTGTCCAAGGAGGCAAGCTTTCCCCCGGTCAATCCCTACCCAGTACCGCTCTCAAACTGTGTGTGGCAACTCAGTGGTTTCTGACTTTCTCCGCATCCCTTTCTAAACACACCTCCCCACCCCCCGCCCCGCTGCTGCCAACATCTGTAAAATGTTTCATGCTTTTCAGTGGCTATCTCATGGGATCCTTATACAACCTAGTGAAATAAGCAGGTTTGAGTAACCTCACCCCCATTTGACAAATGAGGAAACTGAGGCACAGTGACCTGTTCAAGTTTCATGGAGAGCAAGTGGTGGGCATGAGATTAGAATTAGATCATCCCCTTGCAAATCCCTCCTTTATTCTTTCATTTACTCATCAACTATTTCCTGAGTGTCTATGTGCTGAGGACACATGAAGAATATACAATGGACTGGGATCCTGCCCTTGTGGAGCTTACTGTCTAATGGGGGAGACAGACACCATTTTCTAAAAATTGCACAAGTGAATATTTAATTGAAAATCATGGTAAGTGCTATGAAAAGATAATTTGGCTCTATGGGAGGGAGTGACAGAAGGATCTGACCCATCCTAGGGAATCAAAGCAGGTTTCTCTGAGGAAGTGATGCTTGAATTGTGATCTAAAGAATAATGAGAATAAGGAGGAGTAATTACGTCTGTATGAGGTGGGGTGGGGGAATATTCCAGAGGGCAGAGTCATGCAAAGGCCCTGAAGACCCCAGGTGGATTGGGTGGAGAGCTCAGAGGAGGAGAATATAGCCGGAGAGCCAGAGCGGGATAAGAACAGGCTGGATAAACAGGCAGGACCCAGACCCCTCCGGGGCCTTGAAGGTCACAGCAAAGATTCTGGTCCAAGGACAATAGGAAGTGCACCATGGAAGGGTTTCAAGTGATCAGAGCAGTGTTTTGAAGAGACAACTTGGGAACAGCCAGAGGAGGTGCTGGAAGACCTGTCAGGAAACCATCGCAGGGTGTAGGTGAGACAGGGAGTGGACCGGCTTGGAATGGGGTGATAGGGTGGAGATGTTTAGGAGCCAAGAGTGGCAGATCCCGTTAAGGGAGGTGAGGGAGATGGAATGTAGGGATGCTTGCTAGTTTGCATAAGTGGCTGAATGGTGGGGTGGCTCACTAGGCCAGGAACACAAGGAAAGGACTAGTTTGGGAGATAAGATGTTGAATTTGGCTTTGCACATGCTGGGTTTTTCGAGCCTCGGGGACATCCAAGTGGAGATGTGAAGAGGGAGATTGGCCACCGGCGCAGAGGCTGGGAGGAAAGAGCCGGACAGAAGCACACATCTGGCCTGCCAGGGTCTAGATGCTGACTGGAGTCATGAGTGAAGACAAGATGGCCCAAGGATAGAAAGTCGAAAGGAAGGAAGGAAGGGAGGGAGGGAGGGAGGGAGGGAGGGAAAGAGATCGAGCTTGATTTGTCTATATCCACCAAAGCCAAACAGAATCCCAACCTGTGACTTAACCACAGCCCCTAGTTATATACCCAAAATATGAGTACATAGAACAACCAGAAAACATAAGCAAGAATGTTCATGGTAGCTTTATTTATAACAGCCAAAAAACTAGTAACAACCCAAACGTCTAGCAAGAGTAGAATGGACAAATACATTTTGGTTTATTTATATAATGAGATACTACACAGCATTGACAAAGCGCTAACTACCACCACACAAAATGAGACAATCTCAGAGACAAAATCCTAAGCAAAAGAGACAGGCACAAAAGTGTGCATACTGTATGGAGGATACTGTACTCTAGGAACTTCAAAACAGGTGGAACTTATCTGTACTGACAGAAGTCAGAATAATGGTTAACTCTTGTGGGGTAGTATTGACCAGGAAGGGGCCCAAAGGAACTTTCTGGGGTGTTGGAAATCTTTTACACTTTTTTTTTCTTTTTTGAGAGAGAAAGTGTGCGATGAGCGGGGTTGAGGGTAGGGGCAGAGGGAGAGGGAGAGAGAGAATCTCAAGCAGACTCTGTGCTGAGCACGGAGCCAGACGCAGGGCTCGATCTCATGACCCTGAGATCATGACCTGAGCTGAAATCGAGAGTTGGACGCTTGATTGAGCCACGCAGGCACCCCAGGAAAGAACAGTTTAAAAAAGAGGAGGTGGTCAACCATTTTGAATGTTGAGAGATTAAGAATAAAAAATGTTTGCAGGATCTGGCCACATGGAGGTCGCTGGTGGCCTTAGCTCTAACCGTTTTGGTGGAGTGCTGGGGGTGGGCAGAAGGCAGCCTGAAGTGGATTGGACAGTGAGTTTGAGATGAGACAATGAAGACAGTGGAATATATATATATATCATTTTTCAGAATTTTGTCCGGGAAAGGAAATGGGGGGGAGGGGCTGGAGGGAGCTGTGGAGTTGAGATACCTTTGGTTTTTGGTTTTTGGTTTTTATGTTAACCTCAACCCTGATGCATAGTAAGTGCTCAATAAATGTTAGCTGTCGTTGTAGCTATATACTTCAAGATGAGAGAATCTTAAGCATGTTTCAGTGTCAACAGGTAGATTCCACTGGAAAGGGACAGACTGACTGTAGACAAGGGAGAGGCAGAATCTTTAGGGTAACATTCCTATACAGGTAGAAGGAGATCAGATGGAAAGATTAGGTTGAGATTTCAGCCTAGAGAGGAGGGATGCTCCCTTCCGAGAAGGGGGAAGGTCTTGGCTGAGGCTTCTATCTTCTCTATGAAGCAGAAGACAAGGTCATCTGCCGAGGGCGCGAGGGGGGCCAGGAAGGGTGGCTGTTTGAAATGAGTGGAGAAGTCTGCAGTAGTCACTGGGGCCAGCAAGGTGACCTGGAAAACAGGGGGTTGCCAGGGGGCATTGCCCACCCATTTCAGGATATTGATCATGAGCACAAGGTGATTTCAAGCTGGCCTGTTGTGTGACCTCCTCTGGCAGAGCCTGGCTGCCCCAGAGCCGCCTGAGGAAAGCCAGTGGTGGGCCATCCATAGGCTTGGGGTTTGGCCAAACGGTGCAGTGAAAAGGCAGAGGAGTCAAAAGGCTTTGGTGTGGCCAGCCCAAGTCTGAGTTCCTTCTCCTTTGCACTCTTGCTTTTGCGTCTTGCCGCCAGCTTCTTTAGAGAGCATGGCAAGCTGGGGGCCGGACACCCTCCTCCCCCTGCTCCACACACCTGCTCCTACAGTCACACACAAAGAAGTTGGACTTCGAAGATCTGAAGTCAAGGTCCCACTCTGGCATTCACCGGCTATGTGACCTTGGGCAAGTCACCCAACCTCTCTGAGCCTCAGTTTCCTCATCTCTCAAGTGAAGATATTAATACCTGCCTGCCTCCCAGAATGAGGAGGATCATGAGCTAAAGTAAAGGGAATTTGTAAATTGCAAAGCACGACTGGAAGAGATGATTAATTTTGCTGGTATGTACTCTGCATGCGACCAGAGGTTTGCCTGCACACAGGTTCCCTCCCACAACCGCACTAAGTGAGCTGCGTACGCCCCCAAGCACATCCACACACGTCCACTACACACCCTAATCCACATCCACGTTCCTGCACACTCGGGGCATACATGCAGTGAGCGTGTCACAGGAAGGCTGAGTCGGCCGCTGTCCATGGTCAGGGCCACTGCAGCAGTCTCACCCCAGGGAGGTCCCCAGCCTGGCTGGCTGATGCAACGCATCAATTAGAGATGCACACACTAAGCTACATGGCCCAACCTCTCAGCCCCCTCCCCGCCGGGACTGCAGCCATGTCAAGGGGGTGCGGGTGAGAGGGGTGGGAAGGGTTTTCTTTCCAAGAACTCACAGTAGCTCAGAAAAACTACCACTTGCCCTCCCTCTCCCCCGGGAGTGGCCTTGGAGAGCCTGGGGTGGCAGAGTCTCTCCCCTTACAGTTTCTTAAGGGAACTTCCCCTCTAGGTGAATGCACAGCTGTTTCGTGCTCATTTTACAGTTTTCCATGAGGAAGATGTCTGATCCATGTGTCTGGGAAAGTCCGTACCGCACAGCCATTCCATGCATGGGCCAGGACGGGCTTAGCCAGAGAGTCCCAGAGGCGGGAGGAGGGGCTACCCCTTGGCAAAGAATCATTTAGCCATCTATTTAGGGCCTCCTTACCTCACAGGAAATTGTGCCTAGAAGCCAGATGGAACTATGCCTAAAATAGAACCCAGGGGGTCCCAGGGTCCAGCCGCATCCTCCGCCAGAACTAGGCACCACTTCTCAGTCTTGCTGTCTGCTTCCCAGTTTTGCCTCCCAGAATCCCCACACAAGGGTCCTGACTGGAAGGTTCTCGGCCCGAGGTTAGAAGCTCCCGGAGCTGCCACCTCAGACTTCCAGTGCTGGCAGGCTTGTGCTCCAGGGGCCTTGCCAACGGCAGGCAATGACCCCTGCTGGACAGCGGTGGGCCGCGCACCTGCTGCGGGAGGACAGCCCGGCGGAGATGCCCCACAGTCTATAAAACTGGAGTTTCTGAATAGCTGAGCTGGGCTGGGGAGATTGGAAGGACTCCACCTAGAAGTCCAGGGTCCTGTGCTACCTGGCACGTGACTCCCTGTTCCCTGCGGCTGCCTTTGTTACCATCCCCACCGCTCAGCTCAGAGCCTCCCTGGGAACCGCACTTCACTCTAAGCTCCCTGAGGGCAGGAACCGGGTCTGTCTGTTCGCCCCTACACTCTGGCGCCCAGCGCGGGGCCTGGCACTTCGAAGGGGCTCTGTCACAAGAAGGAACCAAGCGGACCTTTGCGTTTCCAACAACCCGGCTCTCCCACATCATGCCACCTCTCCCCCAGAACTGAAATTGCCTTCCACAAAGTCGAAGCATGCTCAGAAGCAACCTCCACCCACAGCAAAAACGTGGGACCTCTCGGCGGGCCTCCCCCCTGCTTCTTGGACACACACCAGGTGCAGCAGTGACCATACCTTTGAGTTTTCCGCAGGCTGGGGCAGGAGAAAGGCCCAAGGCTTGGAAGCACTCCTCCTCCCCACCCCTGCATTTCCGATGCTGCCCTCAGAGGCATTTAGTTACTTACATCAATTCCCTATTACTTTAGCCAGCAGCCCGGAGATCAATTAACTGAGAGTAGCCTCTTAGCTAACTGCAGTCTGGGAGAGAGGTGGAGTCCAGAACGGCAGGGGAGGAAGGAAGGAAGGAGAGGGAGAGGAGGTGAGAGAGAGGAAACTACGTTATCCAAAGGATGCTGGTGTGTATAGGTGTATGAGAGAGAGAGACAGAAAGGGAGAGAGAGAGAGAGAGAGACCCCACCTGGGTCCCCTGGATTCTTGCAACTGGCTCCACTCCAGTCTCCTCCCTCCAACCTCAGGTACTTCGGAGGGAGAGAGAGAAAGGAAGGATAAGTCTGGAAGGTTAACCTCTGCACTCCAGCCTCTCTTCTGTCCCGCTGCAATCTGTGCATGCTCCCCTTCCTGCCTACCCCCTCGCCCCCCTGCACAAAGACCACTAGGCCTCTGCCCCTGGGCAGGGTGCCTCAGGACCCTCCTGCTCTCTACAGCAGTCTGGGCAGCCTTTTCCTTCAGCAGCCCCTCCACTCGCTGCTAGCTGGAGGGAAGAGACCCAGGTAGTGAGGCTGGGCCCTCCCCAGGGACTCCTGGTTTGAGCTGCTATGGGGTGGGAGGTGGGCGAGGCAAGCTAGGGTGTGTGGGTGTGAGGGGTGTCAGTGAAGGAGCAGAGCTAAGTCGGGGATAAGGAAGCCCTCATGCTGGCCTGGCTCCCTCTGGGACCTGCCATCCCTGGCTCAGCTTGCTTTAAGATGGCCTCTCCCACCCCTCTCCAGGTCCCAGGATCACCCACCTACACCCACTGCTTCTATCAGCTTCTCATCCCTGTAGATGCTCCAGAAGAGTCCTGTGCCCCTCCAGAACCTTCAGGGGATTTCCGTGCCCACCCCCCTCACTCCATCTCTCCTCTAGGGAATTCCTGCCTCCACTCCAGGGTCCTGGGGGGACTCCTATGGACCCCCTCAAGGATTCGTGTCCCCTATCCCTTGTCCCCCAATTCCACCCCCTCGTGAGAGAGAATACTGTCTCCACTGCAGACCCACCCCCAAGATTTCCATTTTCTGCCCTCCCCTTCCTTCTCTTGCAGGGTCCAGAAATTAATTCCCCGCTCTCTCTCGCCCAGGCAAAGGCTCTGGGTCTCAGCTGGAGGAGGAGGATGGCACAGGGCTGACTGGGCAGCCATCTGCCAGCCCCCTCCCCTTGGGGCTGCTCAGCATTCCAGCCACATAGGCGCTCCCACTGCCAGGGACAGATAAGGTGCAGCTGGAGGCTGGCACCAGCTGCGACTGTGCTCACTCCCTCCGGCCCCCACCCAGACACGGGCACACAGCTGCGCCCCTGGTCCCCCTCCATGGAGCCCCTGCCCTGCCTTGGCCTGACTGGCCTTGATGTGGGGTGGGAGAGCAGAGCCTCAGACCCGTTGCCCTGGCGACCAAGCATCCCACCTCAAAGGAAAAGAGGTGGCCAGGGAAGAGGGGTCCTTGAGAGTGGGTCGTTGGTTGCTTTTTTGGTAGTTCAAGAGAGAGCTACTAAGGTTGACCCTCTGCCTCTTCAGTCTGAAACCAGTCTCTCCCAGATTTAGCCCAGGTTTCCCATATTTATCCCCACTCTCCCAAGCTGACTCAGCTACAGCTGGTCAAACACTCTGTGACCACCAGTCCATCCCCCTGTGGTTGAGCTGGATTCAGAAGCACATCTGAGGGGGAACACTCATCACTGCAGACCCTTGCCAGAGGAGGGACCAGAATATGCCCCTTCCTATGCCTCCTGAACTGTCCTCCACGAGCAGGGTTCTCACAAGTTGGATGATTTTGGCCCTCGGAAACCCACAGTGGACTTCACATGTACCTGTGCACATTTTATTTTGCAAAAACTTTGAGCCAGGGCTTGGACTTCCAGTTAGAATCTCTGTTTCAAAGCAGCAGAAGATGCCAAGACGGTCTCTCCTAAGCTCTGACCCAACAGGCAAATGTTTTCTGTCAGTGCCACATCTGTCCAGGGGCTAGAAACACACCTTTTGACCTAGCAGAGAATGGCAAGGATGGAGAGGCAGATGTTAACTATTAGACCAAAGGAGAAGAGAGAGAAGGTGGAGCCTGTCTATGCCCCTTGGTACCAGGGAGCTGGAGGAGGGTGCCGGAGTCCTTCTTTTCCCCCACGGAGTTGTCAGACATGGACTCACAACCGAACTCCCATCTGTGTAGGAACATCCATAAAGGCAGAAGTGGTAGAGTTCCTGACGCAGAAACATTGACAGGGAGGTCAATGAGAGAGGGTAGAAGGAGGGGCTGAGAGCCTTGGGTGCAGCCAGATTCCGGGTCAAGTCTTTGACATGGGCTCAAAAACATAAAAAACCTAGTCTTCCCTGACAACCCAGAACCCAGAAATGCCAGTGCTGGGCCTGCCTGCAGGCTACTAGCTCTCATATCTCCCCCCGCCCCAACCTCACGCAAGAGGAAGAACTCAGATTGCTCCAGAACTTTGTGAACCAGCTGTATCTCCATCTGACTACTTAGAATTGTCCCCTCAGATAACATGGGCCAGTCACATTTCAGTATCTCCATTTTCATGAACCTAACATGTCCTAGCATCATCACCTGGAATCTTTCTGGACCTGAGGGACAAATGGAGCCTCAATTAAACACTTTCTATGGACTATTGTGCCCCCACATTATACCTTCTCAGGTTGAGCCAAGTATTCTGCCCTTCATCTAATACTACAAACCATCCAAGCTAATGGGTTTTCTCTTCCTTGCTGCTCCCTTCTGCTGTGTATTGGGTATGCTGCAGAGGAGGAAGGCTCTGCCTTTCACCCTCAGTTAACTTCTACTACTCATTGGTACATAGTTGGTGAGCCTGGGAACCCTCAGGCTCTGGAGAATCCAGGACTTTCCCTGTTTTGAGAAAGGATAAAAGGGAAGTGGTTAATGCATCACCCTATGCTCCCCATCAGCTTGGCTCAGCAAGGAGTATGGTCATGTAACCTTTGTCTGGCAGGATTGACAAAGGCCCACGAAACTGGTCTGCAGAGCAGGGATTAAAGAGATTGGGAATTCTTGTGTAACCTCAGCAGGAAAAAAACAAGCATGACCACGGCTCCAACATTTCTACACAAACAAATGCGGTTCATGCTCCCATAATGCTAGGAGGAAGCAAGCAAGCAGGGGAGAAAATGAGCAGGGAGAAAAGGGAGTCTCTGAGAGCAGAGAATTAGGGGCGGGCATGGATAGCTAGGGGATCCTAGGGGAGACTGGGTTTTCTTTTTTTTTTTTTTTTAAGGATTTTATTTATTTATTCATGAGAGACAGAGGCAGAGCGAGAAGCAGGCTCCACGCGGAGCAGGGAGCCCGATGCGGGACTCGATCCCAGGACCCTGGGATCATGACCTGAGCCGAAGGCAGACGCTTAACCGACTGAGCCACCCAGGCGTCCCGAGACTGGATTTTCAAAGAGCAATCACCAGAACTGGAAGTGAACATGAGGACTGCAGGGTCAGCAACAGTAACAAAAAGAGCACACTAGGTTGGATCTTTACAAGACATGAGTTCTAATCCTGAACCTGTCACTGACCAGCTACTTGAGCTCAGGGAACTCATTCCACCTCTCTGTGTCTCAGTTTGTGCATCTGTAAAACAGAGATAATATGGCTATTTATCCAGGGGATTGAAGAAGAGCCTACAAAGCATTCTGAAGAGTTACAAGCATCAGTCTCTCATCTGGTGTTATTTTTCACATCTGGCTTCAGGTCCTTTGGTCCCTTTCCAGCCTCTGTCTGGTTGTAACCTCTCGGGAGCCTGTATGACTTGCCCAGGATCACCTGGCACATGAGATACAAGTCAGTTCCCCTAACCCTCCCTGGGATGCTGGCTTTGAGGCAGCCCCATCTGTGGGGAGTGGTGGGTGGGTCTGTGGGGCAGCTCCATTCTTTTTTTTTAATATTTATTTGACGGAGAGAGAGAGAGCTCGGGCACATACAAGCAGGGGGAGTAGCAGGCAGAAGGAGAGGGAGAAGCCGGCACCCCGCAGAGCAGGGAGCCCGAGAGTGAGATGCGGGCTCGATCCCAGGACCCTGGGATCATGACCTGAGCCGAAGGCAGATGCTTAACTGACTGAGGGGCATCTCCATTTTAAGAAGCAAAGAGATGAAAAAGAAGAAGAAGAAGAAGAAGAAAAAGAAAAAGAAGAAGAAGAAGAAGCAAAGGGAGCCTCCAGTTCGGCCATCACTATGTACCCCAAATAATCTCTCCTTCCTCAGACACTGGCTCTTGTTGGCCAGGGGGGAACCCAATCAGACAGTATGCATGTGTGTGTGGGAGGGGGTGGCACAGAATTACCTGTCTAGCTATGTGAGAGAAAGCTTCCCTTACTTCCCATGTTTCGCAGTGCTTCTCTAACTTAAATTCAAATCACCTGCTAAAATGCAAATTCTGATTCAGTAGGTCTGGGAAGTGGGGTGGCTCAGTCCCGCAGTTCTTTCAATCTCTCTGGTGATGGTCCTCAGACCTCATTTCAAGTAACAAGGCTGCAGCTTACCCACCACCACGTCCAACTCTGACACCTGTGGCCCAAAAAGTAAGCGTGATGGGGTGGGGGTCGAGCCAAGCTCTGTGTGTGTGTGTGTGTGTGTGTGTGTGTGTGTGAGTGTGTGTGAACCTCTGTGTGTTGTGCACTGAGCGCTCTCTGTCCTGTCATCGTGGTCATGAGGCTGATGCTGAGGCCCTCACACAGAGCAAATGGACCCCTGTGCTGAACCAAGTCCCCTCCTGACAGAAGCAAACCCCAGGGACACACAGCTTCCTCTCCGGAGTAGCAAGCTTGATGGGAGGTCCTCGGGCTCCTAATCCTCTCCTCCTCCTCAGGGGGCAGGACTGACTCCTGCCCCACACCAGGGGACTCACTCACCACCTTGAAGTCTTCAGCGCTGCAGACCTCCCCCCGGAAGTGGCAGGAGAGCAGCATGTCTCGAATGTCGTGCCCCGCGCGGTCGTAGAACTCGCGCATGTTGAAGGGCTTGGGCTTGAAGCTGCGGAAGTTGGCCTTGTCCTGCAGGATCTCCAGCTGCTTTTCATCTGCCATCTGTGTGTCCGGTATCTCATACCTGGAGGCCAGGGGTGAGCGGTGAATGGATCAGCATGACCTTCCGTCCCTGCCTCCATTTGGGCTCCAGGGTCCCATACCCAACCTTGGTGGGGGAGGTGGTGGCAGGGATCCATCTGGGGTCAGCTATCAGCCCCGGGGATCTGGCCTGGGCATAGGCACAGGAGAGCTGGGTGTGTCCAGAGGACCTGCCCCATGGGGTCTGAGAAGCTGTTAGGATGTGCAGTGGCTGCATGGGTAAGGGAGGGGTGGGCAGAGAGATCAAGGCAGGGGCTGTCTTTTATACTACAGTCTCCACCCTTTAAAGATGGTCTGCCCCCAGCCCTCAAGTGAGGAGAAGATCAAGACACACTGGCAGGAAGGTGGCAAAGGTCACTCCAGAGAGGCTGTTGATGTCTCACAGCTCAGGCTGGGTAGGGGCAGAGCTGTTTGGGACTATGCTGCGATCAGAGATAGGGTGCCCTTAATTGCGTTGCTCAGCAGTACCCCGATTCCTTTGCTGTGAGTGGCAGGTTTGGGGGTGCCTGGGAGACAAGACAGGGTGGTCCGGGCTCTATGGTGGGTTTCAAGAGGCAAGCACCTGAGGGGGGTACCCAGGAGCTGGGGTGCATGCAACTCCGGGAGCCCAGCAAGCAGCCAGGTGGGAGCCGCCCACCTGTTGTTGAGCAGGGCCAGCAGCTCCCCAGCGTGGTACAGGTCATTCTTGGAGACTTGGCTGAAGCGGAACTCATTGAGGTTGCACAGCGTGACGGCGGGGAAGGTGAGCTGGGAGGCAGCCACCTCGTCGAGCTTGGTGACGTGGTGGTAATGGAAGTAGTACTGCACCCGCTCGGTGCACACACACAGCAGCACGGCCAGCGAGCCCAGGAAGCACAGGGCCCAGAGCCCCCGCTTCAGAGAGAGCCGCTCGTAGGAGAAGATGTGCGCCAGGCCGTGCAGCGTGGAGCTGCTAGCGAAGGCCTGGATGCTCACCGGCTGGACGCCGCCCGCCTCCTCCTCCTCGGCCTTCAGTTCCATCCTGACCGAGGGGATCCTGGGGAAGGGGGCGGGGAGAGTCTGTTATCCTGAGATAAGAGTACACATGGAGGTCCCTGCAAAGGCGTCCATTCGGGATCCCCATCGCCAGAGGTCACTGCTTCTGGGGCAGGAGACTTCCCTCGTGTGTGAGCCCAGAGGTGGCTGACCAAGGGACGCACTCCTAGAAAAGGGTTCCTCCAAATGCAGGGGCTCTGGGGTCAGCTCAGGCCAAAAGAATGCTTTCCCAGGCCAGGGGAGACCGCAGTTGTAGACATCCGAGAGCGAGAGGGAAGTCCCAATATTTTTCCACAGGCAGGCACAGGAGTTCCCTCCAGATGTGGGGTCACTCTGGGACAGGAATGTCCACCCCATCCTGGAGACGAAAACTCCCCCAGACGGACAGAACCCAGGGTCAGGAGCTCCTGGCCAAGGATGTCCCCAGGACCGGGCTTTCACCCGGGTAGGCTAAACCTGGGCTAAAAACCCCTCAGGGAGGGGGGGAGGGGCCCAGCCCGAGTCCTCACCTGCGGGCGTCTCCAGTTTTAACCGCGCAGGCTGTGTCTATGTTTGGGGTGGGGGGTGGGGGGTGGAGGGCAGCCCGAGGTGGATGCATGGTGGCGGGGAACGCGGTTCCCTATGACAGCTAGCTGTCCCCGCCCCGGACGCAACCCCCCTCCAGTCCAGCTTCTCGACGCAGCCAGATCCCCTGCTCGGCCCCCGCCCCCCTCCCCAGCCACCGAGCCGCCCCAGCAGCTGGGGAAAGCGAGAGGGGAGGAAAGTCCTGGCTTCGGGGCGCTGGGGAGTCCCGCAGCCAAAGGCGGGGGTATCGGAGACCCACCTGAGGGGGCTTCGGGAACCCGGCAAGCGGCGGCGGGTCCTGGGGCGCGGGGCCGGACGCGGGCTCAGCGCCGAGCCGCGGAGGGGCTCATGGCCCCGAGCGGGAGCCCGCGGCTGCCGCGGCACGCCGCGCAGAGCCCTGCAGGGAGCGGCCCGCCCGGCCCGGCTCGGCTCGGCTCCGTCCGCTCGCCCGCGCGCGCTCGCTCGCTCGCCAGCCTCGGCTCGGTCCGCCCGGGCTCGGCGCGGTGCGCGGTGCTCTCAGCCCCGGGATCTGCAGGGATCCATCGTCCGGCCGGGAGGCGGCGGGAGGGAAGGCGGAGGGGGGAGGGGAGAGGGTGCGCGTGCGCGCCTACGAGTGTCTGCGAGGGTGTCTCTGGGCCGGTGTGCGCGCGGGGCCCCCGGACGCGGGAGCGGGACCGAGGGCTCCCCCCCCTCCACGGCTGCCTCGCCCCCTCCTCCCGGCCGCTCTCCGCGGCTCTGCCTCCCTCCGGTCCGGGAGCCGTCTCCCTGCCTGCGAGGCCCTATGGCTTGTGTGTGTGACTATGTGTGGCGTGTGTGCGCGCGCAGGCGTGCCCCCGCGCGCGAGAGGGAGGGAGTCTGCCCCCAGCGTCCCCCTCCCCGCGCTGTCTCCTTCGGATCGATGCTCCTGCCTCTACTGCTGCTTCCTCTGGGGGCCCGGGCGGGGGGGGGGGGGGGGGGGGCGCGCGCGCGCGCACACACACACACACACACACGCACACGCAAGCTCCGAGTCACACTTGACTGATTCAAGCACTTGCTCGTATGGAGACAGAGACACTCATAAGACCAGAGTCACACCACGCCACTCACAGTCACACACACACACACACACCCCACAGATAACACACATCCCAGAGGTCTGGCCTACAGGGTAGGCACTCAGGAGCTTACACTTATTCACGCCTGTTCTTATCCCTGCTCCCACCTATGTGTGACATGTACACACATGCACATATGTAAACAAACACAGCTTGGCTGCCCAAACCCCATCCTTGTAGCCTTGGGCTTGCCTTTACAGGGTGACATGTTTGTAGCCCCTCACTGCCAAACCTCTAAAGAAGGAGCATAGAGAAAGAAGAGATAGTCAGAGGTCAAGGGAATTTGGACAGAAGTCAAGAAGCAGGGAAAGAGAAGGGGGTGGGATGAGGTGGGAAGGTGGAGGGTTAGGAGGGTGGGGATGGACAGGATGAGGAAGGGACGGAAGGAGGAGCTGTACTCAGGAATGGAGCAGAATTCTGGGGCACTAAGCCCAGGCCTGGGGGCTGCTCCTATAGCTCTCACTTCTCTCCTTCTCTCTCTCCCTCCCTTCTCCTCCCTGAGAGGCCTTGGGGGGCCCTCCCTATCCAATTAACAGAGAAGGAGCAATCAAAGGGAAGTTGTTAATTTGCTGATGCTCATTAGGGGCTCTTAGCACGGAGACGGTTGAGGTCTGATGGTGTCAGATGATGAGGAAGTGGGGGGGACCAGAATTCTATCTCTAGCAACTCCTTCAATCCACTTGCAGGTTGGCACAGCTCTGGCAGAAGGAAGGTGAGAGATGTGTTCCCAGGGCTTTAAGTGAGAAGAAAGAACTTGTAATGAGAAGAGTGGCACAATGGAAAGAAGTTGGATGAGAAGTGAGGTGTTGGGGGCAGGGGGTACATGAGAAAGCAGAGAAGGGAGCTGGAGATCCCTATAGAGGGTGTGGGCTTAGGACCCCAGGAGGGAGAATGGGATCCATTTACTAGGGGCCTGCTCATGGTGCTACCAAAGGGAAGGGAGGATCTTGAGTTCTGGTCTTGAGTTGGGGAGCTGTCCAGCAGCACCAGGCGGTGCTGGAGGACTGCCATATCCCTGGGCAGCCACTGGGTGGCAGCACTGTTCCAGATACTTAGAATCGACCCAAGGGGGCATTTGGGAGTGGGAATTTGGCCCCAAACAGGGACGGGGGAAGCATGGGGCAGGATTCTTGAATTCCAAGTGTCTCAGGGGAGAGGAGGACCATCTTGGAGCATCTGTAATTCCCATAACTCCGCACCCTCGCAGGTTGAGTGACACATGGAGCTTCCTCAAATGGCTGCAAATTGCTTCAGTCACCTGGGATGTTATTGAGGGAGCAGCGGGGGTGGAAGGAAGGTGATGAGGTGAGGTGGAGGCAGACAAGGACTAATCGAGGCCAACGAGCAGCCTCAAGAGTCTGAGGGAAGATAAAAGTTGTGAATCAGGTAATCTCAGCTTCCAGAACTGGCCCTGTCATTCATTAGCATGGGCAGGTCTCTTGACCTCTCTGAGCTCAGTTTCCTCATCTGTAAGATGGGGATAATATTTATTTCACAGGAATTTCTGAGGATTATATAAGCTCATGCACAGAAAGTGTTAGCACATTAGCTTGTACCTAGTAAATCCCCAATAAGTAACTATTATTAGTAGCATTAGTGTTTAGATCCAGCCATAAAAGCACCAGAATCTGAGAGCGGTTCTCAACCCAGGCTGCACGTTTGAATCACCTAGGAAGCTTTTTAAAGTGATGCTGTGGCTCCATCTTAGTCCAATTAAATCAGAATCTCTGAGTGTGGGGCTCAGATTTCCCAACTTTTCAAGACCTCTAATAAATAGCAGCCAGTCTTGAGAAACCTCGATCTTAAGAATCCACAGGTCTGAATCAAGGCTTCAATATGGTTCCTTGTATGACATGCCCAGACTCAGAAGTTCTTTCTTTCTTTTTTGTTTTTTAAAGATTTTATTTATTTGAGAGAGCGAGCAGGTGCCTGGGTGGCTCAGTCGGTTGGGCATCTGGCTGCGGCTCAGGTCATGATCTCAGGGTCCTGGGCTTGAGCCCTGGATCTCATGCATTGGGCTTCCTGCTCAACCGGGAGCCTGCTTCTCCCCCTCCCTCTGCCCCTCTCTCCTGTGTGTGCATGCTCTCTCTTTCAAATAAATAGAAAAAAATCTTAAAAAAAAAAAAGAGACAGAGCACACGAGTGGGGGTGGGGTTGGGGGGAAGGGCAGAGAGAGAAGCAGACTCCCTGCTGAGCAGGGAGCCCAGGCGGGCCTCAATGCAGGGGCGGGGCTTGATCCCAAGACCCTGGGATAAGGACCTGAGCCCAAGGCAGATGCTTAGCCAACTGAGCCACCCAGGCGCCCTGGAAGTTCTTTCTCATGCACAACCTAAGTACATCATGTTATTGTTTCCTCTTCATTTGAGGTGAGATGGATTCCCCCCGCACAGATGCCCCCCCATCCCTGCCCTGTACATTTCAGCAAACCTACACTGTGTGAAATCCCAGGATTGGCCCTGGGGACATGGTGAGGAGTGGCATGGTCACTGTCTTCAAAATTTTCCAGTGTCAAAGGAGAGGTGGATGTGTTGACAAGTGACTCTAGTGCAAAGGCCAGGAGTGAAAATGAGGGATGGGCCAGGGCTGCCGGCATAGAGTGGCAGAGGGGCAAGTCATACTGACAGGGGTTTGGGTTGCAAGGATGAGGAAAAGGGGAAGTTGACTTCAGCAAGATGACACTTGAGGGATCCAAGGACTGTGATTAGTGTCCCACTGCTCCTTTCTGCTTCTCTGGACCCACCTACCTCTTATGCAGGATGTGACAGATCCTAGCTCCTTCAGCCTCCTCCCAGTCCCTTGCCCACACGTTCCTCCTCTCTGGCTCCTATAGTCCCTAGACCTCAGTGCCCTTTCTGCCCTGGGGCTGAGAGAAAAGTAGGCCTGGAAATATTCCTCCCTCCACTGGCATGAGACATCTGGCCAGGACCCCCCTAGCCCCCCAACCCTCCCCCACCCCCCACCACCAGAGCTTTGGCCTTCTGCTGACCTGGGATTCAAATCCCACCTCTGTCACACCAGTGCTGTGTGATTATGGACAAGTTACTCAACCTGCCTGAGCCTCACTCTTTCAGAGTGGCTATCTGGCTAAAGCTCACAAGGATGAAATAATGTGTGCCTAGTAAACAGTAGGTGTTCCATCAATAGTAGCAAGTATTATTTTCACCCCGGAGAGGCTGATGGGGGCAAATTCCCCATGGACACTTCCTTTGCTGATGGCCCCATCTGCTCTAGGTATAGAAGCACCCTCCAGCCTCTCAGAGACAAGGGGGAAGGGAGGAGGGCAAAGAGGGGGGTGAAGCCCCCTGGGACTCCCAGGCAGCTCTTCTCTGCTCCCCCATGCGTGAAATCACACAAGCCCCAATCTGTCTGCATCCCCTTCATCTGCCAGCTCAGCAAATGCAGAGACAATTAAGGAGTTAATTAGCAGGCGGGTGGGAAGGGGCTGTGGACCTGAGGCTGATGGGACCCATCAACACACTCCTCCTTCACCCCTCTGGGTTCCACGTTGCCCCTGTGATTCTCATCTTCCCCCCCTGCTTTCTCTTTTCTGGTCCAAATGCTCCTCTTACCCTCCTGGCTCATTTCTCTGCTATCCTCGCCCTTTCCCTTCAACCCCATGCTGTTTTCCTCTCTTCTACCTGTCCTGTCTCTGATCTCTCTCCTCCCCCATTTAGCTTGCCCTCCCTTTCCCTTTCCCACCCAAGTCATTGCCTCTTCCATCTTTCGGGGCTCACCCTTCTCCCCATGTCCTCCTCTTACTCTAGCCCCACTTTATCCTCCACCTCTTCTCCCTCTCCCCTCATCACTCCTCCTCTCCAACTTGAATGTGGGTCTCAGAGAATGTGGCTTGTTCACTCATACGGAGTGCTGCAGGGCTCCAGGAGACAGGGGGTTCAAGGTCGTCTGCCAGGCTGAGTCCCTACCTCTGTAATTTGAAGGGGTCTCCTCTGGTCCTTACCTTCTCCTAGCACCTCTCACTCCTGGCTCTTCGGAGGGGTGGTATCTGTCTCTTTCCTATGTCAGTGCCTCTCTGGGGGCTCTCTCCCCAAACTGCTCCTGCTGACGCTCTCAGGGTCTTGGCAGTTCTTGTGCACATCCAGGACCATGCTGGACCCTTCTTTTTTCTCCCTTCCTCCCCACGGAAGGGGGCCAGCAGATGGGCACCTTTCTTCCATCATACATCCCAATTTGTGTGTCATCATGACACTCAGGGAGTCATGGCTTCAAAAGAAAGGGATGATTAAAGAGAAAACAGAGAGATTGAGAGACAGAGAAAGGCAGAGTGCAAGAGAGAGGTGGAGAAATTGGGGCCAAGGCAGAGATTAAAAGGGCAGACGTTGGTGGGGGTGGGGGAGGAGGAGGGAAGAGAGATTGAGGGGGAGAGAAAGGATGAGGAGAAGGTGGTAATAGAGACTGCAAGATAGGGAAGAGACCTCTAAGGTCCCATCCCTGCTTTAAAATGCTGGCTCTTTGAAGAGTGAACAAAGGAGAAACAAAAGACCCACAGAGTGCCTGGGCCTTTTCCTCTTCCAGGAAACTTCCCTGGTTAATCCCTCACCCTAGCACTGACCTCCCATTCCCTGCTGCACCAGCTGCCTTGGTCTCTGTTTCATGAGCTCTGGCTGCCCTGAGAGCAGGTCTGTCCTCGCACCCCCTCCTCAAGGTGAAGTGCTTCCCCAGAGTGGGTAGTAACTATCTAGACCTCCACGGGAGGGAAGGAGGTAAGGGTTGTGGACAAGGCAAATTGAAGGGGGCGGTGACTGTGCTCTACCCACACTCAGTAGATGCCCTGGATCCTGGGTTCCTTGAGGGCAGGGACTGCATCTGCAGCTCCAGGATGCCAGGACTTGGCCCTGGCCTGGCACTTATAGCTGCTCAAAAGTGTTTAGTGAGTTGCATAAATGAGGAGCATCCCTGGGGGCCATAGCTGGGTCTGAGGGTCCCTTGGGCTTGGGGACATCCTCCATCCTCTGCATCAATTGGCCCAGTGGGGCACTTATGTCTGTGAGCTCTCCCTCAGCTGAGCGCAGTCCTCTCCTCTCCCTGCCCACCGCCCCCCCAATCCCCACCCCAGGAGGACCATTCCACAGCCCGTGCCTTTCCCCATAGACCCTCCTCCCACCTTACCCAGGCCCCTCTGGAAGGCGCAATCTCAGCGCTCAGGGCAGCTTTTGAGCAGGAGGAGGAAGTGCCAGTGAATAATTCATGGGGCTGGGAGGCCCTTATCTCCCAGGCCGGCCCCACCCGGGGCCCCTGAGCTGGGCCGCTGTCCCACGGCTCCCCGCTTTATCTTGACGCCCAGCTTGTAATGCAGCCCGCCATATCACAGGCAGAAGGGGAGATTAATTTTCTGGTTTTGCATGGGTGGGGAGAAGGAGGGGGCGTGGGGAGGTGCTGGGGAGCAGAAGCTGGGATCTTTCCGATTTCAGACTCCAGCGGCTTAATCCTCTCCCAGGCCTGCAGGAAGGGGAGGAAGAGGGTGTTGCAAGCCAAATTTCATCATCAGCGGCAGCCCCAACAGAGGGAGGAGGAGGCGAGGGGCAAACAGAAGGGAGAAGCAGGGCTCTGGCGCAGAAAAGGGAGTTGTTTGGAAACAGGGTAAAAGGCAGCCCTCTCAGCCTGGGCTTACAGACTGCTCGGCTTGTCAGGAGAAGAGCCTTGGGCACGTGGGGCGCACGTGTGGGCACACATATGTGTACACACAGGAGTTCTGGGCACATGGGCATACCTCTTAGGGAAGTGGCGCCAGCATTAGTGTCTGTCATACCTCACACAGGGCCTGGCACAGGAGAATCCAAAAAAAAAAAAAAATGTTGACTGACTGAGGGGTTGAATGTCTGGGAGAATGCTGATGAGCTGAGCAGATAGAGCTCCACATGCTCCTGGAATGTGGCTCTGCCATTTTTCCACCTGCCCCAGGGGCCCTGGCACACACAGACTGCTGGCTCCTTCGGTTTCCTGTGCCTCTAGGGTCTACCTAGGCCAGCGAGGGTGGGGACAGGCCTAGGGAGCCTGGAGGTCCCTGCTGCTTCTGCTTAGATGACACAATCACCCCCGAGCTAGGGGCTCGGAGGGGGCATGGAGGGGAATCTAACACCTGTTCACTGAGCGCCTCTTAACGCGCCAGGACCTGGGCCCGGCAGCCATGAGTCCCTCAAGATCAATATTAGAAGTGAATCTCACCTTCAAGGAGCTTATGGCCCCACTGGGAGGACCAGACACATAAGTAGTGGACTGTGATGCATGACAGAATGTGATGCTTGCCAGGAAAGAACTACTAATCAAGTGCTCCAAGGAGGAAGAGAGTTGAAGATGACCAAGAAAGTGTCCTGGAGGATGGAGCATTTGAGATGGGTTTTGAAGCATGGGTAGGAGTTTGAGTTAGCCATAATGGCATATGAAGGAGGCAAGGCATTTTAGGAGGAGGAAGAAATGGGAGAAATGGTCATAGAGGCTGAGGGTGAAGCAAAGAGATAGTAACTTTGTCTGCTGGGTGAGGGGGAATAGTGAGAACCGAGGTTGGGAAGCAGGCAGAGGTGAGGACATGAAGGTTCTTGACAGGTGGAAGGAGCTTGCATTTGTCTGGGGTCATTGGGGAGCAATTGCAGGGTTTTGAGCAGGAGGTGGCATAATTAAAGTGGTACTGGGGGAAGATAAAGATAGCCAACATTATTGAGCTGTTGTGCGCTGGGTATTGTTCTAAGTGTTATGGAAGCAATTTTCTCATTTAATTCTCACAGCTACCCTCTAAGTAGGTGGTAATATTATCCCATTTTATAGATGAGCAAATGGGGTCACAGAGGTCTTGGCAAGAGGATGGGAATTAATTGAAGACAGCAGAAATCACAGATGGGAAGTTTAGGATGATAAATTCTTTAATGTCTCAAGCACTTTGGGGCATGGAGGGGAATACTCATTTTTTTCTACTTTGATGTCGAATTTATTAATCTTTACTCAATTATTAACATTTCCCTAAATATTCTCATACCACTTATACAACCAATAAATAAAAAAACTTATGAATTTGGCAAATTGTATTTCCCCAAATATTTAAACATTGACTGCAAATGGAATTAATTCAACTCTTCATAAATCAGGTTTTCTTAAAAACTTTCAACATCTTAAAGAGCAGACAAAACAAACAATATTACTGGGTGCTTGGGTGGCTCAGTCGGTTAAGTGTCTGCCTTCGGCTCAGGTCAGGATCCCAGGGTCCTGGCATGGAGTCTTGCATCCCACATCGGACTCCCTGTTCAGCCCCCGTTCCCCAGCCAGCTTCTCCCTCTGCCCCTCCCCCCACTCGTGCTCTCTCTTTCTCTCCCTCTCTCAAAAATAAATAAAATCTTAAAAAAACCCAAATAATATTACAATGGTTGTCCCCCCTCAAAATCCCATTACAAAAACAATATCATGAATTTAAATTTCTTTGTTCAATATTTCTAATATTATTTTCTTCATTCTTATTCTCTTTTCTTCCTGGGGCAGGATTTTCCTGACTTAACCTAGAGAGTCAAGGTTTACCAGCTCCAGCAGGCTGAGGGTGCAGATTGGGTTGCCTGGAGTTGATCTGGGACCAGGCACAGGGTCCTGGTAGGGTGGGGCTTCCAGAGAGATTCTCCTGGACGTCATTATGCAGCCCTTCACCTATTTCATCAGGGAACTGTCCTCTTTATGCTTGGACCAATCACAGATTCTGAATTTTTGTGTGTGACCCTAATCTTTTCCCCAGAATAATTCTACTTCTGAGTGCCTTATCTTTACAGTACAGCCCACTGTTTTCGGAGTGGGGCCTGGTCTGGTTCAGCTAAGTCTAAAGCCCTTGGTCAATTGGTTAACTGGAACTACATCCTTGCCTTCAACTCTGCTGCTAAGCCCTACACTATTGTGAGCTAGGGCGCTGAAGCAAGGGTCTAAGATGAGGCATTAAAGGCTTGAATTAAAGCAGTGGCAATGGAAATAAAAAGGAAAGGACAGTTTTCAGAGACTCCATGAAGGCAAAATTGACTTCTATTTAATGGAAGAGAATAGTTTACCTCATAGAATCAAATAAAAATACATGTGAAGGTCCTTTGTGGCATATAAGAACCACTAAATCTGAGTTGTTCTTGCTTTTGTTATTGTGTTACCATTTTGAGATGGCCAAGGACAAAGCCTTAGGGAGTTCACCCAAATTTAAGGGGTGTGCAGCAGGATGGGAGGCAGGAAAGGAGGCTGGAAGAGAAAGGGAACTGAGGAAGATGGTCAAAGAGAAGAACCAGGAGAGAGAGGTGTGGTACAGACCAAGTGGGTGGGAGGCATGAGGACAGTCAGGTGTATCTTCTGGAGGTCCAGGAGAGAAGAGGCTAAGGTCTGAATGAGGGTGGGGACAATATTGGTGTGTTGGGAGGAAGGAAGGAAACAAAAGAGGTGAGTGATATCTTAGAAGTGGCAGATGGGGACTGTCTGGACAGGCTGATGAGGGCCAGAGCGGGGGCCAGCAATTCTAAGGTCATGCACCTGGGGGTGGGGAGCCTGGGCAAATGCAGGAAAGGAAGGTTGGGGTGGCCCTGGGGCCCTATGGTGCACAGAGCGAAAGTCTCCCCACTATGACCAGGTTTGACTATCCTTTGCAGACACTATTCTGTCAGCCACATGGCCCTTGGCCTTGTAGCCAGGCCATCATCCTCCACTCAACCTCCACCATTCTCATGGGAATTAGAACCAGAGAAGTTCAGAACTGGCGGGGTCTTCAGAGGTCATCTGATCTACCCTCCACCTTCAACTACCACCATTAAACAGATAAGGACATTGAGCAGAAGTGGCATGGTTAGTGAGTGACAAATCTGGGATTAGAATCCTGGTCTCCTTACTCCCAATCTAATATATTTTACCCCTGTCACTCAACCTGATGATTCTACTGCAAGAAGACTTGGGTCCATGACACCCAATATCACCTGGCTGCTTAAAGAGACTTTTCCAGATAATAGGCTTTATTTTGGCTTACCAGACCTAAAAACCTTGGCACTGGGGTAGGATTAGGGGGCTTAGTGATAGTCATGGAATGTATGAGACATCAGAAAAGATGAGCCTCTTCTGTGCTTATCAAAGAACAGAGGTAATATTGGGGGGATTTTAAGAAATAGCAGGTAGTCAGAAGTGGGGAGAGATTAGAGGAAGGAGCTAGAGGCAGGGGGTACTGGAGAGGATGGGCTACCCTGAGCTTAGCAAAGCTCTAGCCTAAAGCCTATGGGAAGAATTGAGAGAGGGAAGATAAAGTGATGGTGGCGGTGGGCTTTGTCCTATGGGAATGTGGAGCAAGAGACTGAGGACGTGAGGACTCAGTATAGGGTCAGGTGGATGGCTTTATCCAACTTGTGAGAACAGCAGCCCAGCCCCCAAACTGGCAGCACCTCTCTGTCTCCCTTGGGCCTCTGACCACTCTCTTCTTCCTTCCTTTGATTGCTGGTGGTAATTGCTCTTGATTTGGCCATTACTTAGCTCATTAATTGCCTAAAGGAGAACATCAGCCTAGGGTGGGGGTGATTGGCAAAGAAAGCAATAGGGAGGGAGGACTCTAGGGGAAGGGATATGGACATGGGCCTGGGATGGGGCTGGAGTGCAGTGGAGGAGAGCGGGTCTTGTGTATCTGGCTCTAGTCAATGGCACTCCTCTGCCCAGATCTAGTTTGGAGGAACCACTTTTCAACTTTAATTTGGACATTAATACTTTCACTCTCTGACACCCTACCATCCCTGATGCAATCATACTCTCCATCTTTCCTCCTCCACCATCATCATTACCACCATCACCATTGTAATAGGCAGCCTCTAAGGTGACTCCCACTGGCCACTGCCTCCCAGTATTCATGCCCTTGTGTAATCCTATCCCCTCAAGTATGGGCTGTATTAGTGTTGGGGAGGATGTGGAGAAAAAGGAACCCTCGTGCACTGTTGGTGGGAATGCAAGCTGGTGCAGCCACCGTGGAAAACAGCATGGAGTTTCTTCAAAAAGTTAAAAATAGAACTACTCTACGATCAAAAAAACGAAAACAAAAACAAACAACTACTCTACGATCCAGTAATTGCACTACTGTGTACTTACCCAAAGAAAACAAAAACACTAATTTGAAAAGATATATGCACCCCGTGTTTACTGCAGCATTATTTACAATAGCTAAATATGGAAGCAACCTGTGTCCATCAAGAGACAAATGGATAAAGAAGATGTGATCTGTGTGTGTGTGTGTGTGTGTGTGTGTAAAGAATATTATGCAGCCTTAAGAAAGGATGAGATACGCCATTTGTTACAACATGGATGGACATAGAGGGTATTATGCTAAGTGAAATAAGTCAGACTAAGATACCATATGATTTCACTCATATATGGAATCTAAAGTAACAAATGAATAAACAAAATAAATGCAGAATCAGACCTCTAAATACAGAGAACAAACTGATGGTTGCCAGAGTAGGGGGGAGGCATGGTGGGCAAAACGGGGAGGGGGAGATACAGGCTTCCAGTTATGGAGTGAACACGTCACGGGGATGAGAGGCACAGCGTAGGGAATAGAGTCAGATGTACTGTAAGAGTGTTGCATGGTGACAGACGGCAGCCACACTTGTGGGGAGCCCAGCACACACGTAGAGAAGTTGAATCACTGTGTTGTACACCTGAAACTAATGTAACATTGTGTGTCAGCTATACTCAAATAAGAATTTTTTTTAAAGTATCGGCTGTATTTAATGACTCATTTCTAGTGACTAGAATACAGCAGAGGTGATGGGACGTTACATCAAGATTAGGTTACAACGAGACTGTAGCTTCTGTCCTGGGTGCTCTCTCAATTGCACTGAGCAAAGCTGGCTGCCATGTTACCAGCCTACCCCTACAAATGGGGACAAAGAACTGAGGGAGGCCTCAGGCCAACATCCAGCAAGGCCCCAGAGCCCAAGAGGAACTGAATCCTGCCGACAACCACGTGTGTAAGTTTGGAAGCAGATCCTCCCCCGGTGGAGACTGCAGACGAGACTGGAGCCCCTGCTGACGCCTTGGCTGCAGTCTTATGAGAAAATGAGCCAGAGGCACCCACCTAAACCATGCCCCGCTTCCTGACCTGCAGGAACTACGAGATATCAGTTGGGGACTCTCTTGTGGGATCAGGACACATTCATAAAAAGTGAACAGTAAATCAAGGAAGTCTATCCTTATTGCCATTTTGCATGGTAGGCAAGGCTTCATGGAGGCCTCAAAGGATGGGTGAGATCTAGATAGGCAAAGGGGGAGGGGAAGACATGAATCAGCCTGATGTGTCAGGCGGAAAATAAAGTGAGATCTGGCCAGAGGGGAGGACCATGCAGGGGGGCAGTGGGAAATGAAGTTGGAACCGGAAAAGAAGCACATGAAGGTACAATGCATTTGTGCGGGGCTCTACACTTCCCAAAGTATTCTCTGTGCTCAGCTGGCTAAGTAGTGCCATCCTCTTAAAGCTCTGCCCAGGTTTCCAGCTCAGCCAAAGGAACCAGGCCTGGGACTGAAGCTTCAAACCTTTTGCTCCAATTGGAGGCAGCATGGAGTGATGTTGTCCGGCCCACCTGAGTCACACATCCTTCTGGCATATAAAAATGGGCAAGTTATCCAACCTCGTGTTGGTTACATCTCCTTCTCAGGCTGATGTAGAGACCAGATATCATATGAAAAACACTGCAGATGTTTCTGGGCAGCCTGGAAATGAATATTAATTCCATCCCCTAGGCTCCCTGCACCCTCCCCTGCCTAGCACCTTGTCCATTTGCCTGGAGGCTGGGCAGAAGTTGCCTCATTTGCATCCATTGCACAACTCCAGAGGGCAGCTGGCCTATAAACATGAGGGTAGGAGGTTGGCAAGACACACTATTGACCAGCGCTTCTAAAACCTCCCCCTCCAGAATGTCTTCCAGGATTGGCCCAGGAGAGTCAACTCCTTAGTTCAGGCCTGTCTGACCAAAAAAAAAAAAAAAAAAAACCCCTCATCTGCCTTTTCCAGAGAAACTACTCCATCTGCCCACTGGGGTGGGTGGGTGGGGCCCAGAGCCACGATCCTAAAGCTGGAAGGAACCCTCTGGAGCTTCTGGATGAAGCTCAGGCCCATCCTCGGCCAGGGAACATACCAGAATTCCCATGTAACAAGGACACAATGCTATGCCACACTGTTTACAGTTTTCTCATCCTGAGGCTTTGTTGACACTCACCACCACCCTAGGACATAGACAGGCGTTATTATTTGCTTCATCCCCACTTTATGGATGAACAAATGGGAGCTCAGAGAGGTTAAGTGACATGACCCAAGAGCACTGAAGTGGTGAACGGGCTGAGCTGACCTCAGGATGCCAAATGCCCTGTGGTCCCCCAACCCCACCCTGCCCCAGGCTCAGAGACGCTCAATGACTTGCCTGAAGTCCCTCATAGACGCTGCAGGGGGCTTAGAACCCAGGCCTCCTCTCCAGCCCCTAGAGCAGGGTTCTTTCTGCTCCATCACCCTGCACTGGGTAGAAAAACTGCTTGGGGAAAGCACAAGTTTGGCAGTGAGAAGGGAGAAATGATGGGAGGGGAGGGGGGAGGGAGCTGCAACCCCGCAGGTGACTGCAGAGGATGGGGTCGATATGGAGATGGGAAGGCTAAGACTCTGGGGTCCCCAGGTGGCTGGGCTGGGACCAGCCCTCCCCACTCCATCAGGCCTGAGGCTGCAGGCTGCCAGTGTTCCTCTGCCAAGACCCCTGGAGAGCCCGAAATCAAATATTCCTCTTCCGCTGTTCAGGCAGCCTTATTGCCATTGACAGCAAATGTATTGCTCTAATCTTTTCTCATTTTGCCAAGATGGGCTCCATTCTGACCTCCCTCCCAGCCTTGAAGGCTTCAGAGGCGGGAGGGATGCACTGAGGTGGGAGGGAGGTGCAGGGGCTGGGCTGTAAATGGGGCAGCTGCAGTGATCCCAGATTTGATATGGTCTCATCTCTAGAAGCCTGCAAGACTCAAAAATTGGGAGATGTCTGGGGGGAACCCATGACTGAGGGTTCCCCTGTGAAAGCAGATGGGAAAGGCTTGGTGGGCAATGGGGAAACTGGTCCTAGGGGCCCCAGGGAAGCAGACTTCTGCAGAGCAGACAGGCCTGGTGTGTGTGTGTGTGTGTGTGCGTGTGTATACACACGCTTTTGTGTTGGAGCCAAAATTCTAAGCTTGGGAGATGGTCGTGTTGAGATGGGGGAAGGTAGGGTGTGCCTACCCTCTCCAGAGTGTCCGGCCTCCCCCGTCTGTCCTGCTGCCCGCTCTGCTGTCCAGAGAAGCCTTGCCAACATGAATGCCCCCTGCTTTTCTGCCTCTCCTTCTGGTCTTCTCTGCTTAGATGAGCACGCAGGCTTGGCAGACCTCAGAAAGGTATCGTGGAAGGGCCAGAAGTGTGGGAGGGCAGAAGGAACAAGGCTTGGGAGACATGCGGCCTGGGGGTCAGGGCTGGTACCCAGAGCCCAGGCAAAGGGGAAGAGGGGCTGTGTAGGGCAGAGTGGTTGTGGGAAGGAATTCACTGCTTAGAGCCAGCTGGGATACATAAGAGAGGAATAGCCGATGAGCGGAGCTTGGCCAGGGAGAAGCGGGTGCCCATCTAGAGCAAGAGTAAGGCAGTAAGGGGCGAGGGTACAGTCCTCAGGCCCAAGGGGGCTGGGGGCCCTGGGTCCTTCTTCATTTGTTCTGCTAAGATCAAGCCTGAGAGAGACAG
>NC_058407.1:63175754-63233955 GCF_002201575.2 Neomonachus schauinslandi
AAAAAAAAAAAAAAAAAAAAAAAAAGGGAAGCCTTTCTGAAGGTGGAGTTGGGGAGAATGGGGGGGGCGGGGGGGGGGCCGGGGGTGGGGGGGGGGGGGGGGGGGGCGTGTAGAGTCTCTGGGTCCCATCACAGTGAGTGCCTGTCTGTCTGTGTATACCTTCAGGTTGGGCTGGAAAGTCTTCTGGATCCTGACAGGTTGAGTATGACAGTCTCAGCCTCTGGGATTTGTGTGTGGGAGCCCCCTTCCCTCTGGCCCTCGCCAGGGAGAAATCCCTGACTGGAGAGGCTGAGCTGGGTCAGAGCTCTGCCTTGGGTTCTGCAGGTCTGGGGTGGGGTGGGGGGTGTGGTGAGAGAGTGGAGGGAGGGTGCTGGCCTCTCCTGTCCCCTCTTGCTGCGAGCTGCTGCCTCCTATTATCAAGCGATAATTATTTCCCTTTTTATACAGAACTCCCTGCCTGAACTGACCTTCCTGCTCCTCTCTGATTGTCCTCAACTCCACCTTCAGAAAGGCTTCCCTGCCTCCACAGGTCTTCATCAGTTCCCTGCATCCCTGAGCTGTGTGCCAAAGCCACTCAGGAGGGCCATCTGTGCCTTGTTTGGTATCTTTTCTTCTCTCAGTCCCTTCACCTTGCCTGGGGATAGCTGAGGTAAAATGTGAGGACCCTTCTATGTGGCAGGCTAGGAACTGGAGCTCAAGGTCCAACCAGATGGGAATTACCACTCACTACCACAGGTGTATGCACAGTGCTAAGTGCCCTGGGACACGGGTCACTGTCCCCTCTGGGTCCCTTACCTCCCCCAACTCTGGAGATCCATCTCTCTTACAGAGCCTATGTGTAATAGGTCCCGGCCCGTGGGTTACAGACCCAGGACTGGAACCTTGGTCCCACCCTATCTCAGTTTGGAACAGCCCTCTGGCCCTTAGGCCTCAGTTTCCACATAGTATGGGGCTTCAGCACCCCCTGGTGGTCTAAAGCCCATTCACCAGTGCAGCTGTGTAGGATGGCAGTTGAAAGGGCCTTCAGAGGATATTTAGCCCAGAGGTTTCCAACCTTTTTAATTCCAAAAAAATTTCCATGATCCTGACATGTTAACAGTCGTATTTTTTTTTAAGTAAACTCTACGCCCAATGTGGGGCTCAAACTCACGACCCAAGATCAAGAGTTGCATGCTCTACTGTCTGAGCCAGCCAGGTGTCCCAACAGTTGCATTTTTGATATCTGTTGGTTGAGAAAATACATAATGACTGAATTTTGGACTGCATCATTAAAACTCATTTGTATTTTATTTTTCCCCCAGCAATCACAGTTACACATAGAGGGTTCCTCAGAGTCTTCATAGGGTCAAGGGCTGAATCTCCTGTGATCACTCTATGGCCTCTACAGTCTGGGAACCACAGATTTAAACCACTCCTCATGTCACAGATGATGAAACAAGCTAGAAGGGAAGAGATCTGTTTAAATTCACATAGCTAGTGAGGGTGTCGCACCATACTTGCTATGATTTACATAAATCTCTGATCTTTTTAAAGAACCAGCTATTTTCCTCTCTCATTCCATAGCTATTAGAGAGCAGTGGTTCCCAAAGTGTGGTCCCCAGAACAGTAGCATCAGCATTACCTGGAAATGTGTTAGAAATGCAAATTCTCAAGCCCCACCAAAGACCCACTGAATCAGAAATTCTAATGGTGGGGAAAAAAAAAAATTCTAATGGTGGGACCCAACAATCTGTGTTTTAACAAGAACTCTGGAAGGGATTCTAATGCACACCAACATCTGAGAACCACCCGTATAGAGCAGGGACCTACTGAAGGTCAGGCATGTTGTCAGAGATGGGACAAAGTGGGGTTAAATGAGCTGTGGTCTCTGTTTTTTATTTTTATTTTATTTCTAAAGATTTTATTTATTTGACAGAGAGAGAAAGACAACCAGAGAGGAAACATAAACACGGGGAGTGGGAGAGGGAGAAGCAGGCTTCCCGAAGAGCAGGGAGCCCGATGCGGGGCTCGATCCCAGGACCCCGGGATCATGACTTGAGCCGAAGGCAGACGCCCAACGACTGAGCCACCCAGGCGCTCCAGTCTCTGTTTTTTAAAGAGACTGGAATCGGGGGGAGTTGAGTTCAGTACAATAACCACACCCCTCCCCTAAGCAAGGCTTCTGGGTGCTTGGGAGAGGCTCTGGTGTTTCTGAAGGGGCCTTGGTTCTATTACAGTCTGATTTAGTTCGACTAAATTTTTAGTTCGACTGATTTTATTCATTGTGAGAAGGTGGTTCCTAGGCAGGAAGTGGGGAAACCATGGACTGGGGAAGATTTGTTTTTGTTTTGATGAGAGGGAGAAGGGTCATCAAAAGAAAGAGAAGAGGGATGCCTGGGTGGCTCAGTCAGTTAAGCATCTGCTTTCTGCTCAGGTTGATCCCAGGGTCCTAGGATGGAGTCCTGTGTCGTTGGGCTCCCTGGGCTCCCTGCTCAGCAGGGAGTCTGCTTTTCCCTCTCCCTTGTGTGCTCTCTCTCTCTCAAATAAATAAATAAAATATTTTAAATAATTGTTTAAAGAAAAGAAGAAAGAGACAAAAGAGACGAAAGAAACAGGAGGACAGGGAGACACACAAAATAATAGTAACTGATCCTTTGGAGCACTATGTGCCAGGCAATGTACTGAGAGTTTTGCAAACACTGTTTCATTGAATCCTCCCAACAGCCCTTCACGCTATCATTCTCATCCCCATTTAATAGATAGGGAAATAGAGGCACAGAGAAGTCAAGTTGCCCATAAGGTCGTAAGTGATGGAAGTAGACTTTGAACCAGGGCCAATATAACCCAGAGCTCACCCATTTAACCACTCTACTTTTCTGCTTCTTTTAGAGAAATTGGAAGAAATAAGGCTGACAGGGCGCCTGGGTGGCTCAGTCGCTTAAGGTTAAGCGTCTAACTTCAGCTCAGGTCCTGATCTCAAGGTCCTGGGATGGGTGGGGCTCCCCACTCAGCGGAGAGTCTGCTTCTCCCTCTGCCCCTCCCCCACTCCCCCACCTCCCTGCTCTCTCATTCTCAAATAAATAAATAAATAAATAAATAAATAAATAAATAAATAAAATCTTAAAAAAAAAGGCAGTCCTGTTATTTGCTCAGAAACCTTCAATGACTCACTAGTGCCTCGAGAATGAAATTGAACTTATTTGGCGCGGTATTCAAGGCCCCTCACACTGTGAAGTCAAAATTTTTACCAGTTTTACCCCTACTCACCAGTCAGGATCCTTGCACTTCCGCCACCCTGGATCAACTAACTTCTCCGTTTTCTCTTAGAACTTCCGGACCATTTCACTTCCTACTCCCTTCCCCGTTGGGATCCTATCCAAACTTCAAAGCTCAGTTCAAATGCCTCTTCTTCCGGGCAGACTTTCCTGATCCTCAGCCAGAAGTGCGGCTGGCTCTCCCTGAACGCCAGAACACAATCCACCTCTGCACTCTGCGCGCTTTGTACCCCACCGCACCCCCACCTCCCTGCCTAGCGCACTGCTTGGAACGCAAAGTGCCCACAACATCTCGGTTTAATTGACAGGGAGAACAATTCTCGAATGGAGGTAGGGAGTGAGACCTCTAGGGATGGAGATCAGAGAAGGAACGGGGCGGCAAGAAACCGAGACGGGCAGAAAGGATGAAGACGCACACCCGGGTGTGATTAGACGGACCGCAGCGAGGGGCGCGGGTCTCCCCTCGCCCCGCCAGGCCTCTTCCCACCGCCCGGGGACCCACGGTGACAGTTCCTCTGTCGCGACTTCGGGGCAGGCGGCCCGGCCCTGGAGAGGTGGGGCGCGGGGGCGGCGGGGCGCGGGCGCGCTCGGGCGGTAACCCGCGTCCTCGTCATTAGCATAAATCCCATTAGCGGCTCCCGGCGGGAGGCGGCGGCGCGGGCGGCTGGGGCGGGGCGGGGGGGGGAGCGGGCTCAGGTGACCGCCCTCCCTCCGCCGGCTGCGAGGGCGGCGCGTCCCGGTGCTCACGCGTCCTCCGACGGCGCGTTAGGAGGCAGAAGGCACTTTTACAGCCATTACCTCGCTGGCACCGCAGAACTACCCGGCGAGTGAGACTCGAGAAGCAGGAGATTAAGTAACCAAGCCCAGATCTCGCCTCCAATAAGTGGCAGAGCCGGGAATCAAACCCATGCTTTTTGGCACCAGCTTTCACAATTTTCCCTTAACAGGTGCAGCCCCAGGATGCCTCCCTCACCAGAGAACTGTAGTTTGGGAAGAAAGGGGGTTAAGAACCTTCCTCCCCGCCCTCCGCCCCACCAACACACACACACACAACCTTACCTTTTCTGTGTCTTCTCCCCGGGCTTGTGCAACAGGAAAGGGGCTTGAGTGGAACAGGAGGGGTGTGGTGGTGTCTTGGGTGGAGGGAGGTGTAGGCGGGCAGACAGTGTGTCCAACCCTCATGGCTACCACCATCCCACTGAACTCACTTCTGCTCACTCAGATGGCTACTGGAGCTGCAAAAGCAAGAGAATATAGCAGTAAATGAGAGGAATACCATCTTCAGTTCGCTGGGAGTTTATAGTTTAGTAGGGAAGATAAGGAATATTTACTGAGCACTTACTGTGTACCAGGCACTATGCTAAGTGCTTTACATGGTATCTCATTTATTCCTCTCAACAACCCTATGAAATAGGTACTATTATGATCTCCATTTATAGACGAGTGAGCAAAGGCACAGATGACTTGTGAAAGGCCATATAACTGGTAACTGGAAGAACCCCAGTACAAATGAGGTGACATGTGTGGAGGGGCAGGGTGCTAAGGGAGCTTCTAACAAAGCCATGGCTCCAGGCCTCAGAGACCTCTGAAACAGACAGAAAACTCTTAAGCTGCCCTGGAAGGGTGAGTAGCACTTAGCCAGTTGAAAAGGCAGTGGCGGTGGGGAGGGAGAAGTGCAAAGAAATGCTAGAAGGGTCAGCAAGTGCAGCTCCAGGGGCAAGCCAGGCCAGGTTAGGGGAGCCTTGGTAGGGATTTTGGTCTTTACTGAGGAGGAAGTTGAAATCATTAATGATTTTAAACAAGACAGAGACATGATCAGAGTTGCATTTTTAAAAAGATCACTTGGGGTGTAAAGAATGTAAGAGAGGGGTAAACAATTTCATTGATGGCTAGGACTACTGAATTGGACTAGGGTGGTGGCGGTAGGGAGGAGACAAGTGTGCACACAAGAGATACTTAACAGTTGCGCTCAGTAACTGGACAAGAGGTGAAAGGGAGAGAGAGAAAACAGTCATTTCGCGCCCTCTTCTCTCTTTCTAATCATTAGGTCCAATCGTTTAATAAATGCACTTCATTTCATGAATATCTTTCCCATCTGCCCCTCCTTTCCATCCCTCCTGCCACTGGCCTAATTTGGCCATGTCTTTTTTTCCCTAACGACACAGGAAGAGTCTTTCTACTTTCAGGTTTTTCCCTCTCCAGACAATCCTCCATGCCAGCTGAGCATATGACCCATGTAAAAGGCAAACCTAGTCAAAGTCCTCTGAACCCCATTGTCTTGTCATTGTGTCTATTACAGGACAAAGTCCAATTCCTTCCTAGTGTGGTCTCTACATATTTTCTAGCTGCTTCTTCCCTTCCTCAAGCCAAAGCTACTTAAGAAGGCATCACAGTCACTGAACCCCCAACATCACCTGAGGGTTGAGGTAAATGTTCCTTCACAACCCTAAACCTTCATAAATTGTTTGCTTGTGTATTTATTTATTTATTTAAAGATTTTATTTATTTATTTGACAGAGACACAGTGAGAGAGGGAATACAAGCAGGGGGAGTGGGAGAGGGAGAAGCAGGGAGCCCGATGCGGGGCTCGATCCCAGGACCTGGAATCATGACCTGAGTCGAAGGCAGACGCTTAACAACTGAGCCACCCAGGCGCCCCTGCTTGTGTATTTATTAAATATACACATGACTCATTCCTGAGAGGTCACAGGATCCTCCCATTGCTAGGAAGGTGCCACCCCCTTCAATCTGGCAAATTCCTATTACATTTCAAGTCCCAACTGACATGAAGTCTCTGTAGGCTTTACTAACACTCCCACTCCCCAGATAGGATTAACTGCTTCCTCGTCTGTACTTCTAAAGCACTTTACACATATTGTGTCCTCAAACTTATCATATGATAGGTATCTAAGGAGGCACAGACTAATGCAATCAATGAGTGCTCCTGATCTTAAAGGTTGTGGGGAGGATTAAGTGGGATAATAGGTATACAGTTAATATTTACTTTCTTCATATCTTCCCTAATAATATTAACAACAATCTGTATTACAGTTTACAAAGTGTAAACTTTGATCGTGTTCCACACACTCTTTTGTTTGATCTGGGACTAAACGTGTGAGATAGGGATAGTACTATTATTTCTGTTTTATAGTTGGAGAACATGAAGTACAGAAGGGTTACAAAGTGATAATGCAACTGGTTCGGTGGTATGCCTCCTGCACAGAAGGGCTCCAACGGTATTTGCTGAAAATGTTTAAATGGAGTCAAGTTTTCTGGTTATAAAACCTGTGACCTTTCTTTTAGATAGACCACACTGCTTGTATGTGTTATCCAGTATTTTTTAAAATTGCAGGTAGCCACTCATTATTGAGTAATGAATTCAATGATGTAGAGACAACCAACATGGAGGTGGGGGTGGGGGAGAATAGAAAAGTTCAGAGCACATTACATTGTAGTAAGGATGAGCAGATTTCTGTGATACTTGGTTGTAATGTAAAATGTATTTCTCACTGTGAGTCTGCATGAAAAAGTAAGGAAGCTCTGTGCTTAGCACAATGCCAAGTTCTAAGTGAACACTTATTAAATGGAATTATAGCACTTTTATTTTTGCATTTATTTTTTTCCCTTGGGCTGTCTCTTCCATTCTTGGCTACTGGAAAGCAAAGATCATATAATTTTTTTTTTTTTTAAGATTTTATTTATTTATTTGAGAGAGAGAGAGAGCGGGGCTATGACCTATGCGGGGCTAGGTCCCAGGACCCCGGGATCATGACCTGAGCCGAAGGTAGACCCTTAAGTCAGGGAGCCACCCAGGCACCCCTCATCTTTATTTTTCTGATACCTAGTATAGCGCTTGTTATGCTTGGACTCAATAAGTATGTGTCAAGTGAAAACCTGGATGAATGTACTAATGAATTAAGGTACTGTATACCTCAATAAATATGGTTACAAATAACTGTTCTATCTCCTTCCAGAATTCTTCCTATTCAACAGCGGGACCTAACACTGTTCAATTGATAATTTCCAAAAGCTCTATTTTCCTGCCTGGGGGGAAAAAAACAGCAAGGCCATTCAGGAAGTATCACTTGCCCTTAGTCAACATGGTATCCTGAACGGCTTCAGGAAAGGGATCTGGGGAGGAGAGACCCTAAAAAGACAACGCCCCCGCCCATCTGCTGACCTTAGTCAAAATGGCTGCCTTTGGCGTCGTTTTTATCAGCAAGCGCATGCCCGGCCCTGGCCCCGCCCCTCTGCACCCCTTGGCGTTGTTGCGTGCGTCGCAGCGTAGAGGGGCAGCGCGGGAGGAATAAATTTCTCTGTGATTGGTTGGTGCAGGATTTCAAACCCTAGCTGGAGGCGCGGTGCCGCTCTGCCGTTGGGTGAGGTGCGGAGGGAAGTAAGAGGAAGGCGGCCCAAGTGGGGCCAGGCGGACCCGGCCAGGTGGGCGCTAGAGGCTGCGGGAACAGGTGCGTCTGACTCTGGGTGTGTGGTAGGAGGGAGGGTGTCCGAGGTGGTGAGCCGTGGCCACCGCGGGTTCAGGGAGAAGACCGGCACCTACAGCCCCTCCTCTGGGGCTCTCCACGGGTCGGGGGAGGCTGCGGCCCGAATGGGTGGTGGCTGGGAGTGGGGGGCTTCTTTCTCGTAGCTGTGTTTTGCGGAAAGCTGGGGGCGTCTTTTTGAGGTGGTGGCTTGAACAGGGCAGGAACTGCCCCCAAGAAGTGACTTTAAGTTAAATACAGAGTTTGAGAGTGGGTGGGGTAATACCCCCATTCTCTTCAGAGGAGCAAGGAGTTTTGGAAGGGAGAAGCCCTGGTGTTTGAGAGGCGGGGGCGGCTTGAAGTGGAGCCTCTCCCTTGTGGGCTGTGTGTATCCAGGTAGGCTGGCTGAAGCAATGACATCTTGCCTGTCCCATCCGAATTCTTAGCTTTAGGAAAAACGAGGCCTTACTTTTACAATTTCACGTACGTTTCTCTTCCCTGGATTTCGTTCGTAGGCGGAGGGAGTGTTTAGCAACGTAGGGTGGGTGAGAAGATAAAGCTTTTTTTTTTTTTTTTTGAAGAAATGTCATTATCATTGTTTTGAATGTGTGGGGTGAGCTTTTCGAGTTATTGAAAGTGCTTAGAAAAGGCGCCTTTCCTATAGCTTAATCATTCAACAGGTATTTAATCAGTGCATAATGTAAGTACAATACAATATTATTTAGCCTTAAAGGAGCTTGCACTTTATTTGGGCTGATAGAACTGAAGATAACTGTGGTGAATCTAGTAGGCCTCTACCCTATTGAGTATACTGTACATTAGTATAGCCCTTTTAGAAAATATTTTGGCAATATTTATCAAGAGCTATAAGAGGTTTTTACCCTATGATATAGTAATCCCAGCCTTGGAAATCTATTCTAAGGAATACAGCCACCTAAAGAAAAAAACCTGTTCACAGTGATGTTCAATTAATTCATTCAGTGAATGTCTATTAATCATTTGCCAAATGTCAGGCCCTATTCTGGGTACAGGGGCTCAGCAGTGAACAAAACAGACAAAAATCTGCATTCTTGGAACTTAAACTGTTGGGGAGACAGACAATAAACAAAAAATTTAATATGAAAGTATGTTAGGTGAAGACAAGTGCTTTGGAGGAAAATAAAGCAGAGAAGTGTAGGGGGTAAAGGCTGCAATTGGAAATTGGGTAGTTAGGAAAGACATCAATGAGAAAACGACATTTGAATAAATCCCTGAAGGAGGTGAGGGAGTGACCATGCAGGAGATTCCAGGTAGATGTAACTGAAAAACTGAAAATTACATTAATATCCAAAGAAGAGGATCGTTAAATAACCGCTAATCAACTTTTTGTAACTTAGTGGAAACATGATGGAGAAAAGCAAAACACAAAGTTATATCAATCTATGATTGCAATATTATGAGATATGAGTATATAATGGGTAAAGATTAGTTAAGGAGATGCATGTAACTTTCACGATTAAAAAAATTAATTTTTTTAGGGCGCCTGGGTGGCTCAGTTGGTTAAGCGACTGCCTTCGGCTCAGGTCATGATTCCGGAGTCCTGGGATCGAGTCCCACATCGGGCTCCCTGCTCAGCGGGGAGTCTGCTTCTCCCTCTGACCCTATCCCCTCTCATGCTGTTTCTCTCTCTCTCAAATAAATAAAAAAAATTAAAAAAAAAAAGGATAAAATACTTTAAAAAAAAAAAAAAAAAAAATTAATTTTTTTGAACTTAGAAAAGTCACAGTTGAAGCAGTGTTTTATATCTGCCAAATGAATGTTATCAATAATAGAGATAGTAATTTTGGACTGAAACTGTTAGGGAATGTTTTAGTGAATTGGTAAGACACCAGACCTTGAAGAATGGAACACTGCAGAATGGGAAGAATCCACAGAATAGGAAGGAAAAAAAGAGACCTTAGTATACTAAACTGGTAATAATTTTCTGAGAAATAATAATTCAACTCATCTTTTTATTTTAGTCTTCATTCACGTTGGACTGAGAACATTGTTTACTCTTTCTGCAATTCATTTGTTCATAAGAACATTAGGTTTCAAGATATTCCTTCTGTCTGCCAGTTGTTTAGAGGCTTCTTATACAGTAAAGCAGAAGCTGGACATTTGGGAAAAAGGATTGCTCTGAAATGCTTTCATATGAAAGAATCTTGTAGTATTGAGACTTTCTTAGGAAATGGTTTTCTTTGGCAGTGGGAAACCTGTATTGCTGAATTCTTGGGAATCTCCGGATTTAGTAATGTTTGTGAGAATGTTTTTCATTTAAACTCTTTCCTGAAAAACTCAGACAACCTTCCATTGCTTTGTCTTACAATATTTAACACCCTTGATGGATCTAAAATGTGATGTATAGGTCTCTTAATAATGTTGTTTCTAGGAGGAAGAAGAGGATAGAGACTTTTCCCAGGATACTCTGCAGTTAAGATCTGTAATAATCTGTTATTCTGAAGGACGATGTCTGTCTCTTGGCTGGGTGATTGAAATTAAATTGGGGACTCAAAGCAATCACATCAAGCTGAGACTCTTTCCTGGTGATGTGAAATTGCTCCCTCAGGGATACTCACAGATTGGGAATCTGTAACATAGTGACTTCTCCACCTCTGGGGCTTCTCATCAATAACAGCTGAGATTCTCTAGCACCTTTTTGTTTAAAGTGCTCCACAAACTGATTTCCTTGCTACACACAGGGATCATTTCAGCTTTCCCAAAAGGCAGCTGCCTCTATAGTGAAAAGTGACAGCTGTTTTACAGCTACAAAGCAATGTACTACAATATGACTTTGTTTTTGTTTCCTTTCACATAAGTGTATCTCCTAGCTACGGAGCTAAATAATAAAGGGGGAGAAATAAAGGAGTGTTCATGTGGGTGAAAATGTGACCCAACAGGAAAATTAACATCATTTTTAATTGACATTGAATAGGATGAGTAAATTTTAGCTTTTTGAGTTACAATTTGGCAGAGATATCAGAGTTAGTACTGATGCAGAAAGATATTTTTGTCATCTATAAATAATTCCTGAATGTCACTTCTATAGAACATTAATAAAAATACATGGTCCCCTGGCATATAAAGAGAAGAGGATTATATTTTGCTAGTGCCGTTTTTGGATTACCCTAAGTAAACCTGTGTTAGAGGAAAAGCTATTTTCAGATGCTACAAGCCTCAATGTAAGACAGCTTGCTAAAGAGCCTAGACCTGGTCAAATTTTGCTGTCTTCTCCATTCTTCTTGGTCTGGGTTCCAGCTATGATTTGGTAATCACTGTGGTAGGATGTAAATAACAACTATCAGACCAAAACAAAAAACAAAAAAAATGTCATACCCACTATAATACCCTATAGTAAGGTTCAATTTATACATTATAAAACTTAACTAAGTGAATTGATGCTATTCTGTGAGGTCAATAGGCCAAATGTTATTGTTCCCACTTCTAAATGAGTCTCAGAATTTGACTTACCCCAGGTTATACTAGCAAATAGAAGAACTAAAACTTTATCCCAGGGCTTCTGTCCAAGCCATGCCTTTTTTAAACTCTTGTTTCAGTTTTCATCTATATTACACATTGATGTTCAGGAAGAATGGAAATTCTTTTGACAGTAGACTCATGGGTGTGTGTATGTGTTCTCTGATTTTCTTTTATTATTTATTTATTTATTTATTTAGTAAACTCTACGCCCAACATAGGGCTCCCACTCATGACCCTGAGATCAAGAGTAGCACGCTTTACTGACTGAGCCAGCCAGGCACCCCTATCAATTATTTATTTTTAAATATTGAGTGTGTGTGTATGTGTGTGTGTAATACAGTAGTGCCAAAGGTAAGGTTTCTCCTCTCACATGTACAGTCTACCTGGGATATAGGGTAGAAATGTGGTAAAGTGAAATTAGAGTGCAAGGTGTATGTGTCTGAATGCCAACTGAGCAAAGCAGTGGGGAAAAGGTCAGTTGAAGTGAATGAGGACAGCCTAATTTTCCTGTTGGGTCACATTTTCACCCACATGAACACTCCTTTAGTGGTTGGGTAGAGAACATGAGAGAAGAGTCCACGGGTATGGTGATCATACTTGTCAGAAAGGGAGTAACTTAAGGTGGTTCTGAGGTTTGGAACTGAGTGAATAATAACGAAATCAAAATTGAGAGTTGGTGGAGTAGGTCAGTGGGTAGAGTAGTTGCTGATACAGAACAAAGTCTCTGAATCAAGCTTCACCTCCAGGGCATCCCAAGCAAATTCAGAGCTATAGGATTGCAGTTAGGAGAGAGGCTGGAGAAGGATGGGTGATCATCTGGAGAGCTGTAATGACTAACATGGGATAGTTTGATAAGTTCTTCGAGAGATTGGAGGATTGAATTTTAGGGAATATCTGGTGTCGAGAGGGAAGAATAGAAAAAAATCCATAAACCCTTCCTAAAACTCTAAATCTGGAGAGTCTGATGGTCTGACAGTTGAAGGTTACCTCTGTTGTTTTATAGCAGAGCACTGGCAGTTCAGTTAAACAGCTGCCTCCTGGGTACCAGGCATGTTTGGACAATAATGTAGATGGAGGTAGTTGTATGAGATAACCGTTACTACGATGAGGAGATGTCCCCAGGTAGGTTCTCTGTGTCTTTAGTCTTTTTAGGAATCTGGTTGTGTTTTCAAGAGCGTACCTCCCCACAATCCTCACTCTAGGGAGTGATATACACAAAGAACATAGGCGAGAAGAATAGTGGGCTAGAGGAACTTGAGAAAATGTGAGGATTTCTTTTAAAGGGGACAAAGGATCAGGTTGTTGTATTGTCATTTAAAACAAACCTTCTGATTTTTTTTTTTTTTTAAACAACCAGTTTTTAATACTCTAGTTGCACTGTGAAATCTTCCTCTTCTGCATTCTTGGGCCGTTAGAAGTTTTCCTATGTGCAGAGTTCACTGTCTTAGTCTCAGAATGTATAGATGACTGCTGAGATAATGGAAATCAGTGCCCTAGATTAAACTTGATCAGTCTCTTCCCATTTTTACTGGAGCCAAAGGAAATCATCATTTGAATAAACTACTGAATGCCCTGCTCCTGCCCTGTAGCACTGGGTATATGTGCCTGTTTTGTCATACTGTTAAATCCATGGGCATCTCCACGGCTTCCAGATCTCTTCCTGCCAGTTTTCATGCTATTCTTTTAGTTTTGTTCTTAGTTTAGAGAAAGATCTTTGTAATAAATTTGTTAGTCTGGTTGCTTAGCAGCTTGCTGTGATTATGTAGCTTGGAACAGATACATTGCTATTTGAAAATCTTGGTTTCCAGCTCTGATTCAGGTATATGTTGCCTCCAAGCTTGGAATTGAAAGCTTTTTGGCTATTAGACCAACCATCATTTGAGTACAAATGAATAACTCTGTAGCATTTAGTAGAAAATATCTTTATGTTTATATATCCCTTTGTCCTTTGTGGGTTTTTCTGTTTTTCGTTTTTTACCGTCATAGCTTATGGCACAATCTTACAGACATTGTAAAATCACTAAACCTTCATAAAAGAGTTATTTTTTCTTTCTTTCTTTCTTTTTTTTTTTTAAGATTTTATTTATTTGACAGAGAGAGAGCACACAAACAGGCAGAGCTGCGGGCAGAGGGAGAGGGAGAAGCAGACTCCCTGCTGAGCAGGGAGCCTGATGCTGGGCTCCATCCCTGGATGGACCCTGGGATCATGACCTGAGCCACCCAGGTGCCCCCATAAAAGAGTTCTTAAAATTTTATTTAGATGCCTGAAATAAGGACCTAGACCAGAATGTTGAAGGGTGATGTGGAGAAACACAAGAATCCTTTAATGGTATTTCTAAGGACGTTCAATTTTCAAATGAAATTTATTTTTTATTTCATTTCCTTGATAATTTTTGTAACGTCCAGTTGATGTCTTTTTTCTTGATTGTTAAATGAAGACCTTATTTCCTCAAAGTGTTTCCAGGTAAAGTCTATTCAGAACAGAACTGTCTGTAAGGACACCGTTTTTAATGTAATATCAGCAGGTCTTTGGGGGGGAAATATGAAGCCTGAAATTCACTTCACAGAACACAGTAGCAAATGATTTTTTTACTTTGCCATTCTAACTGTGAAGGTGGTGTATTGTCTCCTTGACGCCAGAATGTGGTACAACATAATCCTTTGCCTATACTTAGTATAAATTTATTAGACATAGTCTCTGCACACAGTCCCAACAGAGAGCCCTGCATTACAGAAATAATTCTTGTGCTGCTGAGCTGGCGATTTCTTCACTTAATCACTCATGTGACGTCATCTGAGCCGTTGGTAGGAAATGTGCTGACCATGTCCTGCGTTTTAAAAGGCAGTTGCACGACGTGGATGGAACTGGAGGGTATTATGTTGAGTGAAATAAGTCAAACAGAGAAAGACATGTATCATATGATCTCACTGATATGAGGAATTCTTAATCTCAGGAAACAAACTGAGGGTTGCTGGAGTGGGGGGTGGGGTGGGAAGGATGGGGTGACTGGGTGATAGACACTGGGGAGGGTATGTGCTCTGGTAAGTGCTGTGAACTGTGCAAGACTGTTGAATCTCAGATCTGTACCTCTGAAACAAATAATGCAATATATGTTAAGAAAAAAAAAAAAGAAGAAGAAGAAGGTAGCGGGAGGGGAAGAATGAAGCGGGGGAAATCGGAGGGGTAGACGAACCATGAGAGACGATGGACTCTGAAAAACAAACAGGGTTCTAGAGGGGAGGGGGGTGGGAGGATGGGTTAAGCCTGGTGGTGGGTATTGAGGAGGGCACATTCTGCATGGAGCACTGGGTGTTATGCACAAACAATGAATCATGGAACACTTCATCTAAAACTAATGATGTAATGTATGGGGATTAACATAAGAATAAAAAAATAATAATAATAAAAGGCAGTTGCAATAGGGGTACTAGCTAAAAATGAAATTAAAAATAAACCTTTTAAGTTAACGTTGAAGGTCTTCAAAGTCCAGAAGGATTAAAGTGGCAAAAGCATATTAATCAATAGACTAAGAGCCACATTTTATAGTTGGTCACCTAGTAATCAACTGACATGCTTGTCCTTAATTGCTTTCCTCACAGCTCCAGAGTGATTGCAGAGTGGAGGAAAAGAAGTAGGCAGGAAGGGGATGTTATATTTAGAGGTCTGAAGTGCTTTTCTGATTTTCAAATGAATGTTAAACATTCCAACTTTGTTTTTATAATAAGGATCATACAAAACACTGATTGTTGGCTTGAGATCCTTATAATGGTAGCTACAAATGGAAGAGTCCAGATGTTAGTCACTGATGGCTATATTGGATTGCTACTGAATCTTTTGTCTGGGGGAGAAGGCAGGACCCCTAATGTATATTTGATTTCTTGGCAGAAAGATGGATATGACGATGCTGAATTTGCGGAATCTGTTTGAGCAGCTTGCACGCCGGGTGGAGATTCTCAGTGAAGGAAATGAACTCCGTAAGTCATCCTGAGCTGGCCTGTGTGAAGAGAAAAAACAGATTTCAGATTTGGGTTTTCTGCAAAGCTGAAGTGTGTTCCAGTCTTAAAAATTGTTTTTCATTTGGGCTTCCTAAAAGGAAAATGATGGTCACTTATCCATGGTCAGAGCTTAATGGACACTCATTCTAACTGGTCGCTTTTTTCCTATAGTTGTTCTTAAGTGGATTTACCCAGATTTCTTTCATTATCAAGAGTCTCTTTCCATTGAATACTTGGCATTAGTTGCCAATTTCACTTTCATACCAAGAACTGGGTAAAATCTGAAGTTCCAAGGATGTTGCTTATTTCTTTAGAGTAGTTGTCTATATTTTTTATCCTGGGCTTTCCCTCTGTGCTATAAAACATTTTCAATTGAAGAGGAGAAAAATGTCATAATTTCTATTTGAAGAAGGGACTGTTCATCTGCTTTCACCTATTTCATGTATTTGATTCTTAGGAAGAAAGGATTGAAATTGGGTAGAGAGTTGGGGAGAAAAAGGAGGTGGTGATAGAACGATGGTCTGGGAAGTAGATTAGTGCAGAAGGAGGGGGACTGATGGCCCTGACTTAAGTGATCTAAGGAATTATTTTTTATCAGCTTTTCTTTGGGTTGCCGTCATCTTCCATTTCAGATTTTCATTAATACCTAATTTAGTAAGCGTTGCTCTTAAGTCAGTCTCATTGGTATAAAAGTAATGTAAGGGCGCCTGGGTGGCTCAGTTAGTTAAGCGACTGCCTTCGGCTCAGGTCATGATCCTGGAGTCCCTGGATTGAGTCCCACATCGGGCTCCCTGCTCGGCGGGGAGCCTGCTTCTCCCTCTGACCCTCCCCCCTCTCATGTGCTCTCTCTCATTCTCTCTCTCTCAAATAAATAAATAAAATCTTTAAAAAAAAAAAAAAGTAATGTAAGAACTGTGTCTCTAACCTTTATTTATTTATTTATTCATTTATTTATTTATTGATCTTCACAGTACTTAGTATGGTGTCCTGCTTATGCCATTCAGCATTTTCTTTATTTGATGTTTTTAGTAGCTCTTATCCACTTACAGACCTTTTAAAACAATATTCTATTTTCTCTCTCTTTTTTTTTTTTAAAGATTTTATTTATTTGACAGAGAGAGACACAGCGAGAGAGGGAACACAAGCAGCGGGAGTGGGAGAGGGAGAAGCAGGCTTCCCGCGGAGCAGGGAGCCCGATGCGGGGCTCGATCCCAGGATCCTGGGATCACGACCTGAGCCGAAGGCAGACGCTTAACGACTGAGCCACCCAGGCGCCCCTATTTTCTCTCTCTTAATAGCTGTTGCATGACCCTATCATCTGATAACCAGCTCAGTAACCATGATGGCATACTAATTAGGCTTCTCTTTGAGGTCACATCATCTTAGAAGATGGATTACTTTGGAGCCCAGTGGGGAAGAGTATTGAATAAGAGATCTTAAAATTTGGGCTCATTCAGCAAATATTTAGCAAGAACCTAAAACAGGTTCTAGCACATGTTGAGTTGAGGGAAAGGGATGACTGACTAAATGGCTTCATGGATGAAAGTGGGGTGGAGCCGTAGATGTAGGGTAGGATCCCAACAGACACAGACGAAGGAGGGCATTTAGGGTGGAGGCAAGCGGGTGTGGGGCTTGAGGGGAATAGGAGTAAGGGGGGAGTGGCATAATCAGAGCAGAGCTTTTGGAAGATGACCCTGGCAGAGGGGGAGTCCAGGAGACCAATGAGGATGTGGTTGCCATAGCTCAGGGAAGAGGCAGAAGGAGCCCTAAGTAGAATGGTGTTTGTGAAGAGGGAAATAAGGGGAAATGGGTAGAAGAGACTGTGATAATAAGATCTCTATGAGGAGGCAGCTGATAGGATATGGGAGCAGAGGAAGGAATCTGCGGTTTGGAGTCCCAATAACTTGGGCTAGCTTTTAACTCATTTCTGTGTCTTTGTCTCCATCTGTAAAATAGGAATTCAAATGTCTTTATCTTTGTGGGAGTGCTGTGAGCATTTGTGGATAAAAAATGAGGGACTAGTTAGTTGTGAAAATACTTTGGAAGTAATTATGCCGAAAAAGTTAGATATTTATTTTTACAGGTATCCTTGTTTTATAAAAACATTTCTATCTTCCCATTGATTCCTGTTCTAAAATAGAGGTATGTTTTGCCTCCCTCTCCAAGTCCCTAAGTTGGAATGTTGGCTTTTGAGTAAATAGGGTGGCTTCATGTTTTCTAGACTCTAGAATCTCCTTTATACAACCACCTCAGTCTCTGTCCTCTTCTTTGATCCTAGGAATTCCTCCCATGGTTAAGTATCCTGACTCTTTATTCTTGTCTTTCATCGGTCACTTCATTTTTCTCTCTCCTTGTATAGGTTTGTTCATGTTGTTGTTGTTTTTAGCTAAGTCCAAGATTCCTGAAAGATCAGAGTGAAGGTTAATATTCAAATAAAATGACTGTAATAGCCTACTTATCTTTGATTTCCCTGGTCTACATTGTTTTTATCTTCTATTCTTATTTTATCATGAGCTGCCTGAATTTTTTTTCATGTCGTTGGTGTGTAAATTGGGAATAAATAGAACTTAATATTTATCAGGTACCTATTTTGTACCAACACAATGCTAGTGTGTGTAGGTGCAGCGCTGTGTACAGTAGGTGATACTACAGTGTATATGACTTGGTGCCTATCTTCAAGGAGATTATGGTATTTAAGTTTCAGAGATAGGTTTCTTATGAAACAGAAGATAATACAAGTGTCAAAATATATGCTTTTGGGAAGTATAGAAAAATGTAATGTGGAACAAACGGATTAGGAAAGGATTCATAGAACAGATGGGACTAGAATGGATACATAAAGAAGAGTGTAGGTAGAGCATTCTGTTTGGAGTACACAGCTTGATCACAAGGGAGAAGGCAGAAATAAGCATGGGTCTGTTCTGGGAGCAGGGACAAGAAAGGGTATTGTGTAGTGGTGGGAGGTAAGTTTGAATAGACTGGTGAGGTGGGCTTGGATGCCTGGAGTTTAAATTTGATCTGAACAGCAATTCTTCATTTATTTGTTCAATGAATATTTAAGTGCCTACTGTGTGCTACAAGGCACTGGAGATAAAAGAGACACAGCACCCTTGCCCTTAAGAAGCTTAGAGAGTGATGGGGAAAACCAAGAAGAGCCTGTGCAAAGGCACCAGGAGGAGTGAGCTGAGAAAACAAGATCTCTGGGACGGTTTTGTTTTTTTTTAAAGATTTTATTTATTTATTTGAGAGAGAGAATGAGAGACAGAGAGCATGAGAGGGAGGAGGGTCAGAGGGAGAAGCAGACTCCCTGCCGAGCAGGGAGCCCGATGCGGGACTCGATCCCGGGACTCCAGGATCATGACCTGAGCCGAAGGCGGTCGCTTAACCAACTGAGCCACCCAGGCGCCCCTCTGGGACCGTTTTAATCTATTTGCTGAACAATGAATCAAATCCTTTTTTTTGTTGTTGTTGTTGTTGCTCTTTTGTTTTTAATGAATCAGAGATTATCCTCAATTTGTTTTAAGGAAATTTCCCTTAATTCCTTTTTGATAGATGCATTTCATAGTTTATACATAACTCTTTAAAGGAAGTTAATACACCTTTTGAACGTGTACTTCATGACAGGGGCTAGTACCAAGTTGGAATTGTGATTCACAAACTGACCCAAAAAATGCCATGTTTATTGATCTCCAATATCAGAATTTTTCCTGATCTGTGATCTAACGTGCCATTTTGACCCATCCTGGCAAACTTAGTTCATAACAGAAATGTACCTAAGTAATATCTTAGGTATGCAAATGTTCTGGTTTTGGTCTAACACAAACCAAGTTGAACTAGTAATTGAATCATTCATACTATTAAAATAGGAACTATTTCCTGGAAATGAACTGATACTTTATTTGGTTTGAGTTCCATCGTCCAATTCACTTAGACTTATAATATATGCCAATTAACAATGAGTAGGGATTAAACCCCAAATTTAATAAGGTTTATCAAGAAGGAGTGTCCTTGGGGTGCCTGGGTGGCTCAGGTCATGATCTCAGGGTCCTGGGATGGAGTCTGCTTCTCCCTCTCCCTCTGCCCCTCCCCCCACTCATTCTCTCTCTCTCTCTCTCTCTCTCAAATAAATAAATAAAATCTTTTTTTAAAAAAGGAGTGTCCTAAAGAACAAACAAATGAGCAAAATTAGGTCCAGTGGAAATCTTTTCTTTTTTTTTTTTTTTTTAAGATTTTATTTATTTGAGAGAGAGAATGAGAGACAGAGAGCATGAGAGAAAGGAGGGTCAGAGGGAGAAGCAGACTCCTTGCTGAGCAGGGAGCCCGATGTGGGACTCGATCCCGGGACTCCAGGATCATGACCTGAGCCGAAGGCAGTCGCTTAACCAACTGAGCCACCCAGGCGCCCCAAGTGGAAATCTTTTCATTTTCAAAATTGTTTTTTAATTCAGTAGGTATTTGAGTGTGTATGGAGCACTATATTTAGAAACATTTAATGGACCACAGTGTGGAGCTAGAAAGTTTTTAGACGTGTAGTTGAAAAGTATATTTCTTGTTCTTTATTTTTTTGAAATTGAAGTACTATTACATACATCAGAAAAGTACACAAATCATAAGTGTAGTACTTGATGAATTGCCAGAGTGAACATGGCTAAGAACTAGCTCTTTAAAAAAATTTTTTGTGAATCTACATTGTTGAAATAGTTAAATTGGCAAAAGGATGTATTTTCTTTTTCTTTAAATTAAGAAGGAAAAAAATTTAGTTATGTGTTCTAAACTTAACAAAACCAACATACTATTTAAAGCTATTTGAATTGTAGCTATATATATATGTATGTATATGTGTACATATATTTATCTTTTTTTTTTTTTAAAGATTTTATTTATTTGAGAGAGAGAATGAGAGACAGAGAGCACATGAGAGGGGGAGAGTCAGAGGGAGAAGCAGACTCCCTGCTGAGCAGGGAGCCCGATGTGGGACTCGATCCTGGGACTCCAGGATCATGACCTGAGCCGAAGGCAGTCGCCCAACCAACTGAGCCACCCAGGCGCCCCATATATTTATCTTTGATAGTTGCATTGTCTAAGATAACTAGGTCATAATATCCTGTTCTGCTAAAACCTGTTGTTTGTTACAAACTGAAGTGTCCTTTGTGTAGGACGCTTTCTCTAGATTGAATTGGCAGTCTAATTTGTAAGTTTGAAATTTAGTCCAATTATTAAGACTGAAAAGGGCACTATATTCATTGTTTCTATGCTCTTAGGTTAAATTCAAACAGGAAAGGTGCCCTTACTACCCAAGAATCTGCTAGCTTTGTGTGCCTGTGGCCTAGTTTCAGCTGTAAACTGGGTTAATTTGGCCAGCAGCAGATGTACACCTTGGGAACTTCCTCCATGAAGGTGGTGGGGAGTTATGCCTAGAGATAGATCAAGGGTAACGAGAAAATAGGAAGGCAGTGTAGAACAGTCTTTGCCAATAGCAGGTGGCAAGCGTGAATGCCACCAGGGTTATCATGCTTTGAGGCACTGTGGTCTCTCTGCAGACATGTGGAAAGAGTCCACATTCCGCCTTCAGTGACTCACCCAAAGTTAGTATGATCTGTTCTTCTTGTGTCTTTCCCACTGAAACGTTTATACACCCTTCAGGGCAGTGTTAAACAGCACAAGCAAATTGGCTCTTTACTTTCAAATCAATATTTGTATAATTATATAGTTGAATGGAATTGCAGGCCTAGACATCTATAATATTAATCTATGTCTACTGGAGCATATTACAGCAGTTACATTTGAATTTGCTGTTTAACGTCTCTCTGATGCAGCAATGCATGACTCTAAAGGAGACTGTTTTTGTTTTATAGCTGTAACTGTCCTGGTGCGCGACAGCTGCCCCAAAGGTATCCCCCTTTGGTTGCCTTCTGTTCAGGAGCTTTCAGTGTTGGTATTACATCTGGAGCCAGGTGACTAATGAGTTACTTATTCCATAGCAGATGCCACTGGCTAAGCCAAAGTAAGTGGCCAATTGAAACAGGAATTGCTCTCCACAAAGCTGTCATGCAGGGTGATGAACATATATCCAGGATCTGCTCCTGGTTATTTTCAGCTGGCTTTGTCTAGAGTTTAGCTGGTCCCTTAATTATATATTTGGAGGAAAACTGACTAGAGGACTCAGTCATTAGAGCATTAGTACTGTGTTTGGAGCTCGAATTATTGAAGTTTCCCTCTTTCCTTAGAATTCATCCAGTTGGCAAAGGACTTTGAGGATTTCCGTAAAAAGTGGCAGAGAACAGACCACGAGCTGGGGAAGTACAAGGATCTTTTGATGAAAGCAGAGACTGAGCGTAGTGCTCTGGATGTTAAACTGAAGCACGCACGCAATCAGGTGGATGTCGAGATCAAACGGAGACAGCGAGCTGAGGCTGACTGCGAAAAGCTGGTGTGTATTGTTCTCTACACCAGAACTGCGGCAGTGGGGGGAGGGCGCGGCATCATTTGGTCATGTTTCCACCTGCCAGTTATACTCAGTTTCTTCTTCCACATTAAAGAACTAAAAGCAACCCATCCATTGACAAGTTGGCCTTGATTGGAGCTGAAATTGCAGCGTAGGAACCCTGCTCTTCATAGGCTGAAATTTAAATTTTTTTTTCTCTTTTAGACTTGAAACTATTACTTACTAGATTTCAGATGAGAATTTAAAGAATTAAAATTAGGCAGGGAATTCCTAGCGTGCTTGGTCTGTCACAAGATGTTGGCTGTCTCTCATGCTGCCCAGAATAGCCTCATCCTTTTGTCAATAGCTAGTACTTTGTTATTGATTCAGGCAAGACAACTCTAAGGTTTTCCATCATTACTGCTCCTAATTCAGGGTAAGGGGCTAGATGTATTCAGTCAGTTGAGCAATGTGACTAACGTGGAACACTGTCATTTTGATGTACCAGGATGGGTCATGGTACAAAGGAAGGCCTTCATGAGGAGGCACTAATCCATCTTGGTACAGTGTTAAATGCCTCAGTAAGCTCAAATTGACTGGTTCCAGTGTGTCACAGCTTTGTATCCATCTTAATGCATTTTGCTCCACCATTTAGAAAGGTGGGTGGCTGCTTTGATCCATAGAGGAAGCCAATAATTGTCCTGATAAAATGACACTAAATTGTTTTTGCTAGCGAAATCTATTTTGGGACTCTCATTTTGCAATACTGTCTTGGATTTCCAGCTTGACCCAAAAGTCTTGTAGCAGAAAGCCCACTATTCTGGATGGAGTTCATTTTACCAGTCAGAAATCAGACCCAATCTGGGCTTGATGTGAATTAATATGCTATCGGTGTAGCAGCTTTCCTGAAGGCTCATTTGCATAATGCTGTATTTTAATGTCTTCTGGTCTGCCCGTCCCATAAATTTGAGGTGAAGTTTCTCTCCTGGTTAGTTAGGATGTTTTACTCTGCTTTGGTCTGCAGGAAAGACAGATTCAGCTGATTCGAGAGATGCTCATGTGTGACACATCTGGCAGCATTCAACTAAGTGAGGAGCAAAAATCAGCTCTGGCTTTTCTCAACAGAGGCCAGCCGTCCAGCGGCAATGCTGGGAACAAAAGGTGGGGAAACCGCATCTGTTGTTATCTGATCACGAGCAACGCAGCTGTCACAAGTTCTTGCTATCTGAACTCTTAAATAGGCTGCTTCTGGAATGTGTGCTGAATAAAGCAGAAGACGACTTTGGAGGAAGCGTGGGTGGGAAATAAAGGCACAGGGGCCTCCCAATTTCTTTTATCTTCTTTTGTTTTTGATCTTTCCTTAGGATGTTGTTTCACCATGGGTAAAATTTTGATGTTGGTGCTAAACTGCACATCAATAACTAATCCCACTCATTGCTAAGAAACCTAAAGGTGAAAGTGGCAGTTCAGCAGTACTTTCAGTGTTTACTCTCCAGAGAGCTCTTGTAGCTCTTCTGGTTTAGAAGGCCTTCTGTGAGCCAAGACCAGACAATAATTTTGGTTCCACTGCATCACTATTTAAAATAGTCTCAACCAGGCTTAGAATTTAACACCCCAATACAATACGTAGGGAAAGGTCAGCACTCTTCGAGCTATTTATTTTGTTGCCTGGTTGTTTTATGGGGAATCTTTATAACTGAGAGGATATATGGGCTTAATTTCTTCAAAAGCTAATGCTGGGTAATACTCTTTCTTGTAGAAAGCACCCACAATTGGGATCAGATTAAACTTCACTCTTCTGCCTGTGAATTTTTAGTAGCCTGTTCAGCAGGGAGTAGCACCCATGCTATTGTAACTTTCTTTTTTATTTATTTATTTGAGAGAGAGAGAGTGAGAAAGAGCATGAGACGGGAGAGGGTCAGAGGGAGAAGCAGACCCCCCGCTGAGCGGGGAGCCCGATGCGGGACTCGATCCCGGGACTCCAGGATCATGACCCGAGCCGAAGGCAGTCGCTTAACCAACTGAGCCACCCAGGCGCCCTGACTGTAACTTTCAACTGCTGTTGTGAGGTCTTTGCCGAAAAAGCAGCTGTGCTGCATGTGTCCTCATGCATGCACAGCCACGCTCTCCCATGGAAACCATAGCAAGCAGCCACCACAACTAGGCTTTGAACTTGTAGTTGTCGCCATAGGAAGGCACTGCTATGAAATTGCTGGTGTTACCTGACCACTGTGACTCGTTCTGAGCGTTCATGCATTTTATTTTCCAGAGTCTTCTGTATCTAATACTGTGTTGTTTCTCTCATCTAGATTGTCAACTATTGACGAATCTGGTTCCATTTTATCAGATATCAGCTTTGACAAGACTGACGAATCGCTGGTAATAAACGTTTGATCTCTGAGAATTGTCTATTTTTCTTACCCCTGCTCCCTCAGGAATCTCTCTCTTGTCCTCTCTTCTGGAATTCCTTTATTACTGTTTTATTAGTTGATGTGTTACAGATACTGAGCTAGCATTTTATTTTATTTTATTGATTAATTTCTTTAAAGATTTTACTTATTTATGAGAGAGAGAGAGAGAAAGAGAACGCATGGTGTAGGGGAGGGGCAGAGGGAGAGGGAGAAAGTGTCTTTAAGCAGACTCTGCACTGAGAGTGGAACCGGATGCAGCAGGGCTCGATCTCAGACCCTGAGATCACGACCTGAGCCAAAACCAAGAGTCAAACACTTAACCAACTGCACCACTCAGGCGCCCCTGTGCTAGCATTTTAAAATAAAAATCCACACAGGCTATAAGAGACTGGCTTATATATTTAGTTTCTGGAAGTGAGAATATAGAATTCAGGATTTGGTATGAGGTTAAATTTATTTAATGGATCTGTGAGCTACATGTACTAATTGACTGTATCTTGGCTTATTCAAAAGCCCCAGCTAGCAATAAAAAAAAAAATTTAGTAAGATTCTACCCAGGCAGGGTTTATTTGCTGCTCTTGGAGAGAATAGACTTGTGCCTTATTCAGAATTAGTTTGGTTCTTGAAGAAAACTTAGTCATACTTCACAATTAGAAGGAAACCAGTGCTCTGGAGCTTCAGCCAGAAGACTGACAAAGTTTCCAGGCACTCTATAATGCTTTGTTCAACCGTGATTAACTGGTCTAAACTCTTTGTTACCCTGCTTTTGTCGGGCAGCACCCTTTTCTTAACTTATGGTGGTGTTTCTGCATAAAAGGTCATCTCTTGATATTTCAGTCTTTGATGTTCAGAGACTGGTGGTTTATTGGTTTGTGTATCTTGCCTGTTTTACTGGCCGAAAGCTAGCAAACAAAGCAATAAATCAGGAGGTTATTTGTGGTTGGTTTTCTGATAGTGAAAGAAGTGATGACTACTTGTTATATGGGCTAGGAGCGTTCTGTCCTAAATCAGTGTTTGGGGAAATCATTGCCATTTTATAGATATAAATAATAAGGAATGATATGAATAGGTCTGGGATATATAATAAAACTAGAACATATTAATAGCTGATTTTGGAGCTAGACCTACTTATGGTGTATCTGTTGTAACCCAAACTGAATCAAATAATCAGTAGCTAAATTAAATTACGTGACCAGGAATTGGAGAGATTAGATTTCATTTAGCTAAGCTACCAGTTGCTATGTACTACTGTTTCTGGGTTTTGTGTTTTCAGGGATTATTAGGAGTAAGGAAATCACATGAATGTAAATGGTTAAACTAAGTGAAGTGAAACTAGACCACGGTAAAAAACATAATTCTCCAGTGGTGAATGTCTTTGTTGGGGCCCAAGGAAGAGGGATGTTTGGGAAATGTAAAACCCGAACTAGAACTTTTTAAGTGGCTACATTGTACAGAACGTCTGATTAGATAGCAATCCCTTAAGAGTAAGAAGGACATCTAACCCGATCAGTATAGTGCCTGAGATTCTGTGAGTTCTACAACTAATTACAGAAATAGTCAGAAATAAAGGACCAGGCACTGAAGATAATCACGACAGAAGTTGATTCTCTAACCTTTTCTTGCCTCTGTGGTATTGACTCCTGACTCTATTATAATAGCTTCAATTTTGGAAAGAAAGCAAGTTAACTTACCATAGCTCTGTAGCTACAGCACCTGAGACCCTCCCTTCCCCTTTGCCCAAATTGTAAGTTAGGCAGTCTGACTCAAAAAGCCTTTAAAGTTCTCTGTAAATTTATTTGCACAGGGTTTAGGGGAGGCCTAATAACAGAAAGAAATTAATGCAGTGTAATTGTCAACAGGATTGGGATTCTTCTTTGGTAAAGACTTTCAAACTCAAGAAGAGAGAAAAGAGGGTACGTATGGTTTTGTTTAGTTTTTGTTGTTGTTTTTACAAAATTACAATAAAGGAGTTTTGTTTAGAAAATTTTCCATGATACAGCATTCCTGACATGTTGCTCTAACCATAGTTAAACACCCATTACAAATGAATTCATGCTGGGGGGGTGGTATGGACGATCCTCAGGGTAGTAACTCAGGACAGAACCTTTCCTATTTCACTGTTCTGGCTGCCTTAGTTCATTCATGGAGTGGAAAAGGATATACTTGAGTTTGTTTTGAGTTGTCATAGGAATTTTTACGCAGGACTTTTGTACTCTAATAGAATTTTCAGATGAAATGTGTGTATAATGGGATATGCAGAGCTCTGTGTGTGCTTGTTTAGGGTACTTAATATGTTTCCAAAGACTTCATGTCCTTAGATAGGATTACAGCTCGACTTTTTCTGGTGCTGTCATCTAAATTTTTCCAAAGCTTGTTTGTTTCTTTTAGGGCACTGAGGGCATTTTTGTGTTGTTACAACTTAAGCTTCATGTGGAAATAGAATGAGAGAGAGGATATTGTTATTTACCATAGCCCTGGTACCTAGGACTTTCACCCAAGTTGTCTAATGGAATAATTTTATTTTCCGTGCTTCAGAACTTCTGTTTCACACTGAACTCCTTGGTCTTTGTCTCCTTTCCAGCGCTCTAGTAGCCGACAGTTCATTGATGGTCCCCCTGGACCTGTAAAGAAGACTCGTTCCATTGGCTCCACAGTAGACCAGGTAAGAATAGTCAGGCCAAGAGAATTGTGGTTGTGAACACATCAGAGGTTAGTGGCCCCAGCCATGAAGAATCCTGAGTCAAGGGGTGCTTGGGTGGTTCAGTCGGTTAAGCATTTGACTTTGGCTCAGGTCATGATCTTGGGGTTCTGGGGTCAAGCCCCACGTTGGGCTCCTTGCTCAGTGGGGAGTCTCCTTGTCCCTCTCCCTCCCCTTCTGCCCCTCCCCCTGTTTGCGCTCTCTCTGTCTCTCTGTCTCAAATAAATAATTAAATAGAATCCTGAGTCAACCCTGCAACGTTATTTTGAGAGAGAGATTTGGTGCGTTTTTCTATGTAATAATAGGATCCTTATCATCCATATGAATGGAATCATTCTGACTGAGTAAACAACTGTCAGCTTTGTATTTGTTTCTTAGTTGCTTGTATGTATGCCTCTGTGACCTATATTTCTGTTCGAAAGTATGAGGTTTCAACGGAGTGTTTTTGAGCTGGGTCTGTAGTTCCTGACCAAGATTCAGGAATTTTTCAACCACTCCAAAATTACCCTATAGTGGAGGGGAAATTAGTTTCACATGTTTGTCCTTCCCTCATTTCTACTTTTGTTTCAGGGGAATGAATCCATAGTTGCAAAAACTACAGTGACTGTTCCCAATGATGGCGGGCCCATCGAAGCTGTGTCCACAATTGAGACTGTGCCATACTGGACAAGAAGCCGAAGGAAAACAGGTCCACTGGGTTTGTAGCTAAATCGCCTGTGTAAAACAACTGGTGAAATTTCGGGAGACTTGGCTTTTTAGAACCCTTTGAGGCAGGGATTGGATATTGTGGGTAGTTTCTTGCTCCTGCTTTCTGAAGGCCAGAGCACTGTGTTATACTCTACCTTTGGATTGCTAGCCTGGCCTGTGCCACTCACACATAATATGTTCTTTCTTTCTTTCTTTTTTTTAATGTTTATTTATTTATTGGAGAGAGAGGGAGGGGCAGAGGGAGAGGATCTTCAAGCAGACTCCCCGATGAGCATGGGCCCATACAGGCCTTGATCTCAGGACCCATGAGATCATGACCTGAGCCGAAACCAAGAGTCGGATGCTCAACCGACTAAGCCGCCCAGGTGCCCCATAACTCATTATTCTTGCAATGATTTTTTCTGCATAGCCATTGTTGTCGCTTCTGATTATGGTTACAAATTACTGGTTGTCTACTAGTTATATTAAAATCGGGGTTAAAATTCACAAGGAACAAAATATTAAGAAGCTTAAAGTTGCTTGTTTTCTAGGTACTTTGCAACCTTGGAATAGCGACTCCACCTTGAGCAATAGGCAGCTGGAGCCAAGAACTGAGACAGACAGTTCCAGCACTCCACAGAGTAATGGAGGGATGCGCCTGCATGACTTTGTCTCTAAGACGGTAGATGTGATCGCTCTTTCTTCTTTTGGGCACACTTAATTTTTTTATTGTGAAAGTAATATATACCGGGAACAGATTTAAATAACTTAGTGTTAGAAAGTTAAATGTCAGATCTCCTTTCAGTTCTACTCTTCAGGGCTGACTGCTGGTTACAGAGGGTCTATATATTTCCATTCTGTGAGTAATATTACATTAAAGCAGCTTTTCAGAAGCAGTTGTTTATGCTTTTTAGTGATATGTATTTACATAGTATGCTTGAATATAGCACATTTTACCTTTGTCCCATTGGATTTCCTCATAAAAAGCCAAGCAACCTGAGGCTCAGAAGAGTTAACTGCTTTGTTTGAGCCACAGGACAGCAAGTGGCAGAGTTAACATGGAGATTTTGTCAACAGGTTCTTTCCACTACCGCACACCGCCCCCTTCCAGCTGGATGACCTTATGCAAATTACACAGCCTTGTTGGCTTCTGTTTCCTTAGCTTAAAGAACAAAACCTGTGTTGTAGGACTATTGTGAGAATTATACAAGTATTTGTAAAGGGATTAGGAAGTTGTTTGGCACATCCTAAGTGCTTAATAAATGCTGGTTGTTGATGATGATAATTTTCTAATTCAGACCCCTCTGTTATTTCTGTCCTCTTTTGTCCTCAGGTTATTAAACCTGAATCTTGTGTTCCATGTGGAAAGCGGATAAAATTTGGCAAGCTGTCTCTGAAGTGTCGCGACTGTCGTGTGGTCTCTCATCCAGAATGTCGGGACCGCTGTCCCCTTCCCTGCATTCCTACCCTAATAGGAACGCCTGTCAAGATTGGAGAGGTAGAACCTATGGGGGCCGTCCTCGTGTTACTGCTTCTGTAGCTTTTTCAAAGCTTAATGTCAGTTTTTATCCTAAAATTAGTGATGCCAAGCATAGTTTTTCCTACAAATGATGAAGAGAAATGATAAAATGTTAACTTGCAGCCGAGTCCTGCTTGGGTTTGTCTGTTTAGTAACTTTTTTATACCAGACTTCTCTTCCCTTCCCTCCTTCCATCCTCTCCCCTCTTCCCTCCTCATCCTCCCTCCCTCCCTTTCCTTCTTTCCTTCCTTCTTCCTCCCGCCCCCTTCCCCTTCCTTTCTTCCTCTTCTCTTCCTTCTGCTCCACATCCTATTCTTGTTTTGTAAAATTCCAAACATATACAGAAGTAGATTAGGATAACTAACCTCTGGTTCCTATCACTCAACTTCTGTGATTACTAGTTCATGTCCAGTCTTGATTTATCAGTACCCCCATGTCCTCCTCCTGGCCCTGTCCAGTGAATTACCTTGAAACAAATCCCAGCCATCATATAATTTCATCTGTGAATGTACTTCCTCTTATGTTAGAGGTATCCCATACTAAGCTATTAAGATTCGATTGCTTATTTTTAAAAACTGATTCAATCTATTAAGAAATTATTTATTGTATGAATAACATTAACAAGATTCAGAACAAAATGATTATGCTGCTACCCAGCCCCTAGCAAATCAAATGTTACTTTTCTTTAATCTTAACAGTTCTTATTCGTGCATGTAATTGGTTACAAATTTTTTCTACTCTGATAGAGAACCATGGAGTTCTCCTCTACAGATAGGTTTGTGTCCCGATCAACTGTGAGTTGTGTTAAATAATTTTTCTAAGAAAAATTAAAGGGTAAAAAAGGTTTTCTTTTTTAGAATAATAAATTAGTTCATATTAAAGACCATACCTGTAATCTCATTATTGCTTGCTTTCTGAGGCCCTTGAGGAGAGGAGAAGCAGGGACAGAGTTGTAGCTAGTGGTCTTATTACTTGTTCATGCAAGAGTGTGGTATATGTGACCATAGATCAGTCCTGTTGGGGTTGTAGGAAAAATACAGCTGAGAGTCTCTGTTCTAATATATGGTTTGGGAATAGGAGTTTAAAAGTAAACCTGATGTCCCAGCCCTGAGTATTAGTTTGGAGATGGTTCTTCCTACTAGTCTTGATTTGCTGGTCTAAGTGGTATAAATAATAATTTAAAACTCTCCCTTTTCAGGGAATGCTGGCAGATTATGTGTCCCAGACTTCTCCAATGATCCCCTCCATTGTTGTCCATTGCGTAAATGAGATTGAGCAGAGAGGGCTGACTGAGGTAAGAGTCGACCTTCAGGGGTTCCTGGGTGGCTCAGTTAAGCCACCAACTCTTGATATCCGCTCAGGTCATGGTCTCAGGGTTGTGAGACTGGGCCTGTGTCAGGCTCCGAGCTGGGCATGGAGTCTGCTTAAGATTCTCTCTCCCTCTCCCTCTTTCCCCCCCCCCCCCCCCCCCCCCCCCCACCCTCTCTTAAAAAAAAAAAAAAAACTACCTTCAGAGAGTGTGAATTTGTTATTTGTGTTAATAATTAGGAGTTCTTAACTGAAAGTGTCACCTTGATAATAGACAGGCCTGTATCGGATCTCTGGCTGTGACCGGACAGTAAAAGAGCTGAAAGAGAAATTCCTCAGAGTGAAAACTGTACCCCTCCTCAGCAAAGTGGATGATATCCACGCTATCTGTAGCCTCCTGAAGGACTTCCTCCGAAACCTCAAAGAACCCCTTCTGACTTTTCGGCTAAACAAGACTTTCATGGAGGCGGCAGGTAAGAGGAGCTCTTACTACTAGAATGTGAGTCCCATAGGGGCAGGAAATTTTGACTCTTCTTGTACCACTCAGTACAATGCCTGCAACATTGTGGATGCACACATGCTTTGATGGAAGAAGAACTATATCAGTGTTCTTGGTGCCTGTCCTCTTCTTCTCTAAACTATATAAGGTACTGACAGGGGGGCCATGTGAAAGACTGTGGATCTTGTCAGCAAAGGTCTTGTAAAATTTATCTTAAAATTGAAATTTGCCACTCCTACTGCTACCACTCTTGACATCTGTCGTCCTGGAGTGGCAAAAGAACTTACTGATTTTCCTCTTTCTATTCTCGGCCCTCTGTATGATCCTCAAACGGTATCTAGAGGGGTCTTTCCAAAATTTAAATTAGATGATGTCTCTTCTGTCCTTAGTTTTCTCCAGTGACTTCCCATTGCTCTCAAAATCAAATCCACAGTCCTTCACATGGCCCCAAAGACTCCACCTGTAGGATTCGGCTCCTGGTTACGTCTCTAGAATCATTTATCTCAACAACCTTCCCTTCTTTCTTCTCCCGATACGCCGGGATGCTTGCAGTTCTTAGCACATAACCAGGCTTACTCCCCTCTTGAGGCTGTTGCATTCGTTATTGTCTCGGCCTGGAATGTATTTGCATGATTTGCTCCTTTATTTCTTTCAGGTTTCTTTGTGGGTATCTTGTCCTCAGAAATACCTTTCCTGACCACCTTGTCCAAAATAACTGTGCCCATTACTTTCTAGCTTCTACTATATAGCACTAACTGATACCTGCTTTTTGACTCACTCCTCCAATAGAATGTGAGTTCCATGAGGCAAGGTCTTTGTTTAATTCTGCTTTACCTGAGCACCTAGAATAGTACCTGGTCCATAGTAGGCCCCTGACCATGGTTTATAAACGAACACCTTCTTGGTAATTGTAGTCGCTGCAGTTGTGGGTTGCTAGCTGCTTTCCCTAACTCCAGGAGCCGATTTTTTTTTAAAGGTTCTGATTTCTAATATTGAGCTGTTGGCCAGTGTCCTGCTTGTTAATGAAACTGGAGTTTGATGCAGTCATGAACCTAATCAAGTTTCAGAAGCTTACTGTATAGATGAGACTTTGTGGTCGATCACTTGGAAGCACGCTGTCAAGGGAAAGAAGTCTAGGGCTCTTGGTGTTCTCTTTTCATTTGCAGAACTCACAGATGAGGACAACAGCATAGCTGCCATGTACCAGGCTGTTGGTGAACTGCCCCAGGCCAACAGAGACACATTAGCTTTCCTCATGATTCACTTGCAGAGGTGAGTACAGCAGAAACTTGCTTCTGGGAGCTTGGGAATTTGCCAAGGGGAATATAATGTGGGTTGGGTGTTAGGGAGGGAATGTGAAGGGTGAATTGTTTTCTGGTAGATCTTATCTTTTGGTCTGTGTTTAAGCAGAAGAGCAAGTCTTCTAATTGAGTGTTCTCTTGCTTTAGAGTGGCTCAGAGCCCAAACACTAAAATGGATGTGGCCAATCTGGCTAAAGTCTTTGGGCCTACCATAGTTGCCCATGCTGTGCCCAATCCAGATCCAGTGGTAATGTTACAGGACATCAAGCGTCAGCCCAAGGTAAGCAAGTGCACTGTATATATAAAAAATATATATATAAACCTGTTTGACATGATAACATGAGAGAGTGGTGAGAGGTAGGCCCTAAGCTTTGGAAGTGTGCTAACCTCTGTTTGGTGGCTGTTTAGGTGGTAGAACGCCTGCTTTCACTGCCCCTGGAATACTGGAGTCAGTTCATGATGGTGGAACAAGAGAACATTGACCCCATGCATGTCATTGAAAACTCAAATGCCCTTTCAACACCACAGACACCAGATATTAAAGGTAAGGCCCGATCTGACTCCCTCTCTGGTTTTGGCCATGTACCCTCTCCCTGCCTTTGCTAGAGCTATTTAGAATTCATATTCTTCAATAAAATTAAGTTTGTTATGAGGATTCTAACATTAAAAGAAAATTTGTACAGTTCTACCATCCTAACTTCTTTTTTCACTTTTATGGAATGTGGTTCTCCTTCTTTTCCTTATACATATGGATATTTTAGAAATATAATAACAATTCAGATAGAATTTGATCTTATTTCACTTAGCATATTGTGAGAATGTTTTTTGTTCCTATGTAATTTTATCATTTTTATGGTTGTAAATAGTCATTTACTTAACACATTCCATTAGGAATTGATGTTATTTTTGAATTTTCCATAGTTACTAATAGTGCTGATATCAGCATTATATGTATATACCTCTGTTTCCCCTAATACTAAATTCCCAGGAGTGGGAATCGCTGAATTAAAGGGCTTGAACATTTTTATGTTTCACCAACTTCATTTCTTAAAGGCTTTTGCCAATTTGTATTGCCACCAGAAATGTTTGAGTTTCGTTTCTTCCAACTTTACTGGCTTTGGAGACTTGACCTCTCATTTTTACAAGATCCTTTTTAAGAAAGAACGTTGTTTTTTCTAATATAGGTAAGAATCAAGTGGTCAAACATTAGATTTGTGAATGTTGGAGTTTGAGAATGGCCTAAATCAGGAAGTGAATGTCAGCTATTCATTGAGCAGTTGCCTACATAGTTAAGAAGATAGACTGGTGTGTTACAGACGATGACAAAAATGATCTCTGGGACTTTGCTTGGGTCTCTAACCTTAGCTCTTAAGTGCTTCATAGGGTATTCAGCTGAAAACTGGTCACCCACAAGGGTGCTTTTCTTTTTGCCCTTCCTTTAAAAATATGTCTTAACTTTGATTGAAGTGAGTTTACTGGGGCCTGTGACCACTCCTGAGCATCAGCTTCTCAAGACTCCTTCATCTAGTTCCCTGTCGCAGAGAGTGCGCTCCACCCTCACCAAGAACACGCCCAGGTATGTGGAACCGGCTGGCTTGGGAACTAAAAAAGGACTCTTTCCTTAGACCTCTCTTCCCAGCATACTGAAGCTCGTATTGAAGGGAAAATGGAATGAGGCCTTCAGCTAGCAGCTAGCCTTTAAAAGCTAATCTGGAGCCATAAGGACCCCTTTTTGAAAAGGGTCTAAAGGTTTTGTTTCTCCTCTCTCATCTCAGGCGACAAAGAGTAGTTTGCCGAGTAGTTGAGGAGGGTTTCCTGTTTTTAGCTGATAATATCAAGTAATGTTAGAGTTGTTTATTTGCCTTCTTTTCATAGAATACTGTTTTGGTTCATTCTCCGTAGATTTGGGAGCAAAAGCAAGTCTGCCACCAACCTAGGACGACAAGGCAACTTTTTTGCTTCTCCGATGCTCAAGTGAAGTCACATCTCCTGTTACTTGCCCGCATTCCCTGGCTGCAAGGAAGGGCGCACCTGTATTCTCTGCTCTGCAGCCTCCTGTACTCATTACTACTTTTAGCATTCTCCAGGCTTTTCATCAAGTTTAATTGTGCATGGGGGTTTTATTAAAACTATATATATCTCCCTCTCTTTCTCCTCAAGTAATGTCATATCAACACCTTGTGCTGTCGTTGTTGGGAGCTTTTAGATGGGAGATCTTTACAGCGGTAGAAGGGAGAATATGGAATTCATTGTGACTGGGGGCGGGCGCATCCCTTTGGCTTAAAGCCAAATGCTGCTCATGACTGATCCTTCTCTGGTGTTATTTAGAACGAATTTCCATGAGACAGTGACAGAAGCTGCACCTCTTTGGTTAAGACTGACTTGTCTCAGGGTGGGAGGTGGGAGGGCAGGGTAAAGAAAGGTTGGACAGAGGATTTAGGATGGCTCCTTCTGAGAACTTGGAGGTCCCCTTCCCCCAGTATGAACTCAGCTGTAACGTGGAGCCTTCATAAAAATGGATAGGGTGAGGACAGAACCAGTGATGGGGGTGTGCTTATTAGCTTCGATTCGGATTGATTAGGTGTAATAGTGTTAAGTGGCACAACCTTGTAAAAGTGATACTACAACTTGTATTTATCTCTAATGGGCCTCTGGCTGGACTTTGGTTTGCTTGGGGTCAAAGCCAGTTTGTATTTCAGTTGAATTCGTTCTGATGCTTGACCCTCCTGTCCCCTTGTCCATTGGAGCCCGACTTCTAAAGGTCCTATGCCGTCTATTTGGCATCCCAGTTCACAATTAAGAGTAGGCTATAAGGGGAGATTGTCAATATTTTGTGTGGCAAGAAAAGCCACAGTCATTTTGTCTTTGCACTTTGGTTGCTAAAATCTTCCTATGGAACATAGCCACATCTAGATAAATGTGAACTTTTTCTTTTATTAAAATTATTTCCAATGTCTACAAAAATGCTTTCTTCTGTAGAATGTTTTTGACCCATAGTCACCTTTGTCTGTAAAACACCTATTTAGAATAATATTTGGAAAAAAATAAATCGTATTTTCAAAAGTTCTGCGAGGTTGGTTTTCTTGTCCTGGAAGGTAACCTTCAATGCCTTTTTAAAGAAAATATTTTTCCTCAGTGTTTTGGTCCATTGTTCATTTTCATTCTCTCCCATCCCCCAGTGTGGCCCCACCAGGAGTTTGTTTCTTCGTTTCTCATTCAGTCTCTTTCATTGTCCAAATTGAAGTCCTAGATTTGTCCTTTGACTGTTACCCTCTCATTTGAAGAAACTACTTTAAACAAAAACCAAACTTTTTAAACAAGTCTTCAGGGACCAGAATGGTGCAGTTTAAAAAAAAAAAAAAAAGACAACTCTGGCTGGCTGACTGCCTGGAACATCCTTCACTGCTGGAAGTGCCTCTGGAGTGAGCTGGGATGATTAACTGAGGGCACCTGCACTTGGAACTCTGAAGCTGGTGAACAGAATGTATCTGAGATTGAGTGTAAACAGTTGCAGGCTTAATATGTAACCGTGGAGAGGAGGCAACCTACTGGCTTTATTCCCGGGAGGTGGCAGCTCTCAGCAGGGAGATTTTGCCTCAGCAAATTGAAAGAGGACGGGTCCCTTCTCCTCTTACCCCCCTTTACACACACACACACACACACACACGACTGTTAAGTTTTATTTTATTTTTTAACTTTGTCCTAGATGCCGACTTTTTCCTTACGTCTGTGCAAGCCTGCGTTGGCCTGGTTCCATATTTGCTGTTCTGTAGTATCTCCCCAAGGTGCATTTTAAGTCACTAATGTGGAGGAAGTAAATGGATTGTATAATGTTAGTGAAGGCAAGACTACCCTATGCAGGAACTGATGGCCCATTAATGAAAAAGGAAATGGTCCTGTGTGTCAAATGTTGGCTGCCAGTTGCTCAGTTTCGGGCTAGGCCAGGAGACCTCAGCCATGAAAATAATTCTGATATTAGCAAAGGGAAATATGTACCCACCTTCAACTTCTTTAATAGTACTTCATGTGGAACAGCTTGAATTTCGAGGGCTTTCTTAATTAAATTGTATTTCCTTGATGTGAGATCTAAGGAAAGGGTCCAGTGCTTTGGAGTAGCAGGAGTAGCTCCTGCCACTAACCCTTTCTGATGCTGCCTCTTACCCCACCTTTAATGCAGTTTAACTTTACTCTCTCACTTGCTAAATAACCAGAATCTAAATTTTTAAGTCCGTTCTCCCTCAGTCTAGGTAAGACTCCTAAGTTTGATGTTTCTTTAACTGGGCAAGCATTACATGGTTTGATTCAGCAGCAACAATTTGCATTTATTACTGGGTGTCTAATGATTTCTCTCTCCTTAAGAACGTGAATTCATTGCAGAAATAGAAAGCATCTGAGTTTCCATCAGAGGACTATAGAGTGTTCAAGTGATTTACCATGACAAAAATGGCCATTTTTGGCTATGAACTACACCTGTGACATTGAAAGGGATCTTGAATTCTTAAATTCCTGCTTAAATTAATGGGCAGCACAAAGTGACCAGGAGTGCTGAGTGCAGGGAGCAAACCCATCGGCCTTGCTGGGTTGGTTTTGTTAACGGCAGGGCCCCCCTGCCCACCTCAAGCTTCAAACAGACACATAAGCATATACATACAGTACGTGATACACTGTGTGATTTCCTGGGATGTGATTTCCCGGTGGAAAAACATTTGGGAGACCCACCATGGTGAGTCTGGGATTTTGAGCAGTGGTTTGCTTACTCATGCGTCACCTTTTCTGAGGCTCCACAAGGCACAAGGAAGGGGCTGTTACAGAGTCCAGGTCTGAGAAGCAAGGGAGGCACAGTTCATATAGTAGGGTCTCGATCCATGTGCTTCGATGATAGTCTTGATCGTGACTCGGGTTTCGGCCACTGGTGCAAAAAGCTTTTAAGCATGCAGAGTTGGGGCATGTTAGTCATTGTGCTTTTCGTATAAACAGGATTTGGAGAATGGTCACTTAACCTAGGAATTTAGTGATTTTTAAAAAAATCTGCTCCCTGGAGTTGGTCTGTTTTGTAAATAAGTGAAGGCCCCAGGCCAGGGCCAGGGTTCTTAACTTGTATAATTTATCAGACTCTGGTTCTCAGAGTCTGTATTTGTTGATGGTTTCTATTCACGAAGTCAAGCAGAAGGCAGTTTGACGTCACTAGGAATAACCTTGTAGTGTGTGGGAGCCATGTCCTCCGCAGTTGTGTGGGATGGGAAAGGAGGCCACTTTTCAGGGACTCGGAGTTGGGAGCAGGAATTTTCCTTTTGTCTACCTTCTCCCTCTATAACTCTTGCCAGCTTCATTTAGTTGCATTGTTTCGATACAGATTGCTCTCACATCTCACACAGTTGGACACCATCTGTGTGCTAGGCTCAGACACATATAAATGGATATTTAGATTTCTAATAAAGCACTGCCAGTTAATATCTTCTCTGGTCTTCAGTGAAGATGGAATTAACCGATTCCTCATAAAGTCTCTAGGAAATGTAATATGGTGATTGACAGTATACCAAGTGCTTTCATTCATCATCTTACCTGATGTCACCACATCCATGTAGGGTGGGCAGGTAATCTTATCCCAGTTGACAAATTCAGAGGGGTGATTTGGCTTAAATTCCCACAAACTAATCTATAGTTTAGCAGGGATAAGAACCTGGGGATTACAGCTCCTACTGGAGTTCAGCTATGGTGCTTGCTATTTTGGATCAGCATTGTGGGGTCTGTTGATATATTATTAGGTACATAAATTATTCCACTCAAGGCTGTATGCGGATGTGCTTATTTACAGATGACCCAGAAGGAGCAGGGAGGCCCAGACTGCTGGGAAAAGCATTTGGGACAGGAGAATGAAATGTCTTAATGGTTGGGCTTATTGTCTTGTAGAGTGGGAGCCCTGGGCTTGGTTGGTGACCCAGGGCTGCTTTCTGTGTGGAAGGAGGTGGATGAGCTGGTGTGAGTGTTTGAGGTTCCTCCTGGTGGGAGTCCGTTCCCGGGTCACCCATGTGCATCTTGAGTGCTCTGAAGCTCAGAGCCAAGAACAGGCGAGTCTCTGAGCCAAAGCCATCAGCCTGCTTCTAGAAACTTGTCAGCGGATTAGCTTATTGGCTTTCCCCCTGAGTGGCATTAGCTCTCACCCTGTCTCATGTTCACCATCTGGCTTTGAGTAAGAAGTCGTCGAGTGATCTCTCTTCAGCAGCCTGCTCTGTGCCAGGGCTTTCTGAGGGCTGCTCAGCTTTCTTCCTCATCCACCCCAGGGCCCAGTGCTCTCCAAGAAGAGGTAGTCGGTCTGTTGTGTCCACACATATGCACACCTGGGATCAGAAGAATAGACCTCAGAGGAAAGAAAAAAAATCAGCTCAAAGGAGAATGCGTCTGTGTGGTTAGTGGCCTAAAGTCTTTTGTTGTCAAAACTAACAAGTGGATCTGTCCTTAGGTGAGTTTTTAAAATGGAGTTGCTCCTCCCTGTAAGATGATACAGTTTGTCCAGATTTTAGTAGAGCAAGACATACGAAGGGACTGGGATTTTTCTTCCTCATTGGAAAACAAGGCCTCAGGTGGGGTGCTTAAATGAACCACCTCTCGTCCCCCCAGAGGCCTGGCTGTTCTCTCCTCCTAGGTTAATAGATGTTGACTGGGGCTAAATGCCTGATGCTTATGGACAGAGCCCATCCCCTCAGCAGAGAAGCCGCACTGTGGAGATACAGCGGCTGCCATTAAAGGGCTAAGCGCTTTCCAGCTGCTTTGCTTTACGGGCACTGCCTGCAGGCAGCAGCTTAACGGAGCTGTCTTAGCCCGATTAGGAGGAAATGACTAATCTCAGCATCTTCTCCTGGCACTGGCCTGGAGGCTCTGGGGAAGATAACCCGGTAGGGTGGGAAGTGGTTGGATAAATGGTGTTGGAGTGCTAGGCGATTATCCCCTCAAAAATGGTGGTCACTGCTTGGCATGGCTTGTGTCTTACTTTGTCTCCTTAAAAAAAAGTGGGCTTTTCTTCACTGGCCTCCCTGGCACTGAGGGAGAAGTGATGTTAACCATGTTGGGCGGCCTGGGTATTGAAACCCTGCAATAGAGTTGAGAGCATATGAGGGCAATGGTGCCCATTCCCCTTAGAGGAAGAAGACCTGAGACCCTCCAGTGTGGTCCCCACTTTGGCCTTACATTCCCCTTCATTCATTCATTCATTCATAGTATGCTCCATACCCAGGATGGAGCCTAATTTGGGGCTTAAACTCAAGATCAAGACTCAGACACTTAACCAACTGAGCCACCCAGGTGCCCTTCCCCTTCACTTTGAAATCTGACTTAAAGAGCCAAGATCTGGGGCGCCTGGGTGGCTCAGTCGGTTAAGTGTCCGACTCTTGGTTTCAGCTCAGGTTATGATCTCAGGGTTGCGGGATAGAGGCCTGCGTTGGGCTCTGTGCTTGGCACAGTCTGCTTGAGATTCTTCCCTCTCCCCTTCCTTCCCCCTCTGCCCCTCCCTCCACTCGAGTGCCTGCAAGTGCACTCTCTCTCTCTAATAAATCTTAAAAAGTAATAATAATAATAAAGAGCCAAGATCTGAAGGAGAAATGATCATTTCCTTGGTTGTAAGATGCACTTAAAATATGTTTTAATATTTCTGAGAATTGGGATATCTGAGAATCAATGGCATCTTACAAAAACAATGTAGTGTTTTTTCTTCTTTAGTGACTCATAGAATAGTCAAGCATCTTATTATCGATGTTATTTGGGTTGGAAGTGTTAGCTGTTTGCAGGAGACAGGCTGTTGGCTAGACCAGATGTGGAGGTCAGGGAACCTCCTTCTTAGCTGTGGTCCAAGAGCTTTAAAACAGGGAATTCCTTGTGTCTGAGGGAAGCCACAGGATGGGGAAAAGAAGGGCTCAGCCCCAGAACTCTGGCACCAAGAGGCAGGCAATATGTATGATAGGATCAAAATCTGTCCAGTCATGACCCCTAGAGCCATTAGATGTGACCCTCAAGTCGGGGAAGGGTAGGAAAAAAGCTCCTGTGGATCAGTGAGTCTATGACCAAAATCCTAGTCCTCCCCGATGGAGTTGTGAAGTGAGTATAGCACCAAAACACCGGGGTGCTTCAACACAGGAGGTTAGAGGTCCGCTTGAGCAGGGAGCTGGGAGTGTTTATTGCAAGTCCAATTTGCTCACCAAATCCAGAATATTAGAGGTCTTTCCTCCCGTGAAACTGGAAGGCCATGGTTTGGGGACCAACAAAGAAAGGACAGAGAGTCAAGTTAGGGAAACGTTGCCCTGAGATGAGAAGTAGACTAAAAATCTAATTTTGTTTAAGAATCGTCTTCCTGTTGCGGTAGAGAGAGGTGTTCAAATAACTGTGAAGTAGTGTGTTCAGTGCCAGGATGGAGGTGTGTGCAGAGTGCTGGGGGAGCTCAGGAGGGAGGGGCTGGAGGCTTACCAGCCTCAGAGGTGATGACATTAGGCAGGGTCTCAGGATGCACAGGGCAGCTAGAGAGGCCCGGGAAGCATACTCCGGACGGAGAGGCACCTCCAGCCCGGGGCCGCATAACTGGACGCCGACGACCGTCCCGGCCTCTCCTCTGATCTCACGCTGGGCCCTGGCCTGGCTGGGCCTTGTTCCATCCTTCCGCGGAGCGGCCGGGGGGCGGGGGGGTTGTTGGTCCCTGCCGCCCTCAGTGGCATCCTCCACCCCCAGTTTTGGCAGTAACTGCCTCTTTCGCTGACTTAACCAGAGCTCGAAACAGTTTGCATTTCTTTCTTTTCTGCCCATTCACTGCAGCCTACTAATTAGTGCTGTCAGACTCCACAGTCTCCTAAACCCCCTTCCCTAACCGCACCTCCCCTCCAGCTTTGGCTGACTGCCACCGCCCCTCCCCAAGAGGTGCAGACCCCCTGCCCCAGCTGCCCTGAGTGGCCACTGTTCAGCCGGATGGATGCTTCTTGATTAGCCCTTAACTTCTCCCCTCCCTTCTTCGCTCCCTGTCTTTCCCCCCTAACATTGCCGGGCCTGCCATTAGCACTAGGTCAGCGTCCCTGCTGATAAGCAGCTCTCTTCCTGCGCTGCTCCGGGTGCGGGAGTGCAGTGCTGTGGGCTGGGAGGGACTGAGGCGATACCCTCTCCTGACCCAGTGTACTCTTCCATCAAGTCCCCTGTCAGCTTGTTCCAGATCATTTGACCTTATTATAGATCAGAGATCCCAGACTTTGATTTGTGCTACCTCTTAAACCCTCAGCTCTGATGGCTGCTTCCCTTTTGTTTTCTTAGCTTTCATATGAAATCCAGATGCTCAAAGTCCTGCGTCTTTTTACCCCTTTATACCCACCCGGGCTCCTTACTCTCATTCCCTGGATCTTCCAGCAAACCAACACTTGCCACAATCACTCCAGTGCTCCACCTCTCTGTTCTGGGGAGACCTTTCTTTCTTTCTTGGGTTTGATTCGTTTTTTCTTTTTTTAAAAATTTATTTACTCTTAGTAATCTCTACAGCCTACGTGGGGCTCTAACTCACAACACCGAGATCAAGAGTGGCATACTCTTCCAACTGAGCCAGCCAGATGCCCTTTCGGTGTGATTCTTGACTCTTTCCTCTGGGATCCTCCTCCCCCAACACACTCACACACACTCAACTTTGCTTAAGCTAACTAAGGCTGGGGAATGGGGAGGGAGTGGGTCCTTCTTTAGTAATAGCTGCCTGGCCTGCTGGGCTGCGTTAGGAACTGTGGGGAAGCAGCTGAGCCAGCAGCAGAGGGAACGGCAGTCTGCCACAATGTTGGTGACAACCGTACCACCGACTGAGATCTGTGTCAGGTGCCTTGCTAACCACGTACATCCCATGTGGTTCCAGCCCCCTTATTGAATTAGATCCCATTTTCCAGATGAAGAAAGTGAGGCTCAGGATTCTTAAGTAACTTGCTTAAGTTCACACAGCTATAACTGCCTGAGCCTGTATTTAAACTTTTTCAACCCTTTCAACCCCTATTATACCTTTATGTAGTCTTCTTTTTTTTTTTAATATGGTGTATAGAATCCTTTAAGTCAAAGTGATTTTCTTCGGAAAGTGAAAGTCTCTGGATCATTGTCTTCTCCTCCTCTGCCCTCAGTCTGAGCAGCCCAGATGTGTCCCAGAGCCTGGCCCCTTCGTGGGCTCCCTGCAACACCCCCCCCCGCCCCCCCCCACAGTGTGGTCCCAGTGTGTCCTCTTTCCAGCCAGAGGTAGCAGTGGGGGTGGGAGGTGGAGAGGGGCTTCCTGCCAGCCAGTGGGGACGCTGCAGCCTAGGCTCTGGGCTCACATCATCTGTTCCTGCTAAGACAATCATCAACATAAAAGGCTAATTGTATTAATCACCAAGGCACCCCCCCCTCCCTTTCAGGAGAATTATGAATTGCAATTGCAGATGGCTTTGCTGATTGAAGGCAGTGCTCAGCGGGGAGAAGGGCCAGATCAGATTACACACCATTAATTAAAAACTTCCCCTGACAACCGGGAGGAAGGGAGCACACACCAAGGGTCGGCCTGGTTGGGTCTCAGTCCTCCCCATGCTCCCACCGCCCCCTCCACCCAGGCCCAGGGGCTGGGGCTATGAAGCCCTGCTGTCGCAGGCTGGAACCTGTGAATTTGGCTCCCCAAGGGCCATCCAAACAGACGGCTGGCTGTCCTATTAAAGGACTCCAGAGAAGGAGAAGCTAACCTTTGGTTACTCATTCCTTTGTCTAACTTTGGACGCTCTTCAGATTCTAACCTATTTCCTCACTTTTCATGAAGCTTGTCTCCCCCTTGCTCTAGTCTATTCTGACAGAGCGCAGCTTTAAAGAACTCATCATGAAAACAGCCCCCAACTCTCTCTCTGAGCAGTCACCCTCACCCTTTGGGCCTGGAGACAGGGGTTCCACAATCAGCTCTGGAGTAGGGGCTGAGGGCTCCGGGGTGCTGTGCACCCTGGTCCCAGCTACCCCTCCCTGCGAGCATAGGTGTCTCAGCTGCTCTCATCCTGGCGCATCTGAAGTTGTAACTCCTGAATTCTCGTGATCGATCCCCTCCTCCCCTCCCTCCCCAGTCACCTAGCCTCAGTCATTCATTCATCAAACTTTTATTGAGCACCCAGTGTGTGCTCAGCTCTGGGGATGCAGAGATAATTTGTCTAGGAGCTTCAGAGCCCTACTGCAGGAGCTCCACCCCCTGCCCTTGTCAACCTTCTAGTTTTTTTTTTTTTTTTTTTAAAGATTTTATTTATTTATTTGAGAGAGAGCACATGAGGGGGGAGGGTCAGAGGGAGAAGCAGACTCCTTGCCGAGCAGGGAGCCCAATGCGGGACTCGATCCCGGGACTCCAGGATCATGACCTGAGCCGAAGGCAGTCGCTTAACCAACTGAGCCACCCAGGCGCCCCTCAACCTTCTAGTTCTTGCCTCCCTCCTTCCTTCCTGCCTTCTTCTGGCTATATAACTTGTATAAGCCCCCCGGAGCTCTGTTTTGGAAAATTCTAAGCTGGGAGCTGAGGAGACCTTAGGGGGCTGTGGTACTGAGCTCGGTGACCTTTAGCAAGTCAATCACATCCCTCCCCACCTCCCCCCCACCCCCACACACACCCAGCTGTGCCTGCTCATAAAAGGGCACAAGAAGCCCTGGGCTCGGAGAGATTGTGAAGATGGATGAGTGGGGCCCGGCTTGGACAGATGTGAATAGTAGTCCACACTGACAATATCACAGAATCCTAAACACGGCCACTGTGGCCACGAGCACTTGGGGACTCAGCTCTCGCTCTGGTCACCGGCTGGGCTCTGTCACCCTACCCTTGAAAGACTTTGGGAGCCCCTCCCATCCCCAGTGCCATTGGAGACATCATGGAAAAGGACCTATCTTTTTTATGGATTTGGTTGCTGTATCTCAGGGTACCATGGTGATGGGCACCATAGAGATGAGAAGAACTGACTTTTATTGGCTTGTCTCTTTTTTCCAGTGGCCCTCCTCAACCCTCTCCACACACACAGAGCTCCTGGGTCAGTAGATCCAGGAGAGAAGGAGGCAGTGCAAGTAAGTGAAACAGATGAAAGGAGAAAAGCCTACTCTGTTTTCCCTCCCTCTCAATCATCCCCCTCTCCCTTCTCCCCTCCTCCCTCCCATTACCAACAGCAATTGTATTCAAACCCGATAATTACAGTAACAGTGACAATAATCATCATTTATTGGGTTTGTTTTTCTAGCATTTTAACTTCCGAAAACATTTTCCAGTCTCTTGTTTGTTTTCACAGCAGGCCCTGGGGGAGGGCTGTGCCCATTTTATAGCTGGGGAAGCTGAGATCCAGATAGGGCCCCAAGTCATGGGGAGAGTATATTTATAGCAGCTTGTAAATATTAACAAACCAACTGAGACTAATAGTCCTTCAGAGGCACTGAACTGCAAATCTTGGTTTCTTGGGTCATTCCTGAGTTCTTACCATCCTTGGGGCTCATTCAGTAGCTTTTTGAGGATCCTGGCAGAATTGAGAATGAGGCTGGAGACAGCTTGTGGCCCAGATCAGGGACAGGTGGCTGGGATAGGGACTTACCCCTCTCAGGATTGTTTCCATGAATGGGGCTGTGGGGTGGAAGGTGGGCAAACATCTGGGGAGAGCCTACCCTGGGAAAGGCCTGTTTGGCCCAAACCTCCCTTGTGTCTATCCTGGCCCTCTGCCAGCCCTAGAAAAGGCTCCTCTCTGTGTCAGCTCTTCCCAAGGGCAGGGTCCTCTCCTGAGCATTTAGAGGCGTGAGGAATGAAGATCGATCAGAAGGACAGTCTTTGTCCTCAGGAAGCACCCACGCTTAGGGCTGGTCTGTAGCCCCCAAACCATACCCAGGAGCAGAGATAGCCCTATGAGGAGCTCAGAGAATGTCCCAGGATCCAATTCTTCTGGGAATTCTGGTTTTCCCCTCAAGGATGGGTAAGACATTGGGGTTCCCCAAGGTCTCTATAGTCCTTAGTGTCTAAGCTGAGTGGCTGTCTGGGCTCCAGTACCCAAGGCAAGGCGATCCAGAGGCTCAGGATGCCCACTAGGATCCAGATGGACGAGAGAAGGGGAGGGCAATCATGAATTTCCCTGCCTCCTTCTGCTCTGTCCCATTAAGAGATGTAGGAGGAGGAAACTGAACAGATTTGCTCCCCAGATTCTTTCTGTCTAGAAATATAACGCCAGGGATAGGGATTGGCATTCCCTGCCCACCCTGTTAGGACAAGAGGCCTAGCATCCCCATCCTTCCTGCCCTCATCCCCCCACCCCGGCCCCACCCCCTATAAAACCTGAAGTCTGGTTGTACAAGGCAAGCTACCCACCTAAAGGGCTCCTCTCAGAAGCCCAAAAGTGAGGGCCAAGTTCTATACCATCTGACACATGTTCCCCGTTTTAGTATCCCCTGAACTGGACTGGTATTCTCTCTTCTTGGGCTCCTCTTCTGCCACTTTCTCCATTTCTTCAGTTCCCATGAGGATGGCCAGTCGCTGGGCCATGGTCTTGGTGTCAGGGAACAGGATAAAGTTGTAGATGAGCGAAGCCAGGACAGCTCCTGTCAGGGGTCCCACCCAGAAGATCTGAGGGGGCAGAGAGGAGTGGGCATGAGTTATCAGGATCATAGGGTAGCTTTGGGACCCTCGCCTGGTTCCCTAGTATTAACTTGGTCTCCCAGGACCCCTCGAGCTGTCTACACGATGACAAAATGGAGAAGCAGGCATCCTGCCTGCCAAGTCTCTGCAGGTGAGGTGACCTTGCCTTGCACAGGGCAGGCCCAGTCTCCTCACCCCTCCTGTTTCCCTCCTCTCGCCTCCCCTGTTCCAACCAGGAGCCCTGGCTAAGTGCTGTTCCTGCTTCGGCTGGTGTGTGTGTGTGTCTATTTCTGTTTGTCTTTTTCTTTATCCAAGTTTGGAAACTGGTCCAGCTGGAGGAAGTGAATAAGGAAACAGCCAGGACTTGAGGCCTGGCTGAGGCTGCATCTCCTGCCCTGGCCCATTTATCGACAGTCTACTGGGTCCCCTTGGCTATTGAAGCTGGAAAGAAAGGAAGTACAAGCCAGGATACTCGCCTTCATCTTCTGAGCTTAGGGAAACCTCGCCTGGGGGTCAAGATGGTCCGTGGTAGGGGGACCTGTCTCCCCAAGTCCCTGTGGACCCCCCGCTGGTGAAGGTCACTGTCCCTAAGGGCCCCTGCCCAGCCCCTCCCCACCTCACAGCGGCCAGCAGAGGCTCTCACCCAGTGGACCTCGAACTTCCCAACGATGATGGCGGGGCCAAAGGAGCGGGCCGGGTTCATGGAGCAGCCTGTGAAGTAGACCTGAGGGGGAGAGTGCAGGTTCAGGGTGTGAGGAGGCTTAGGGCAGGCCCGGGAGGGGACAGCCCCCTCTGCCCTGGCTTAGAGCCTTGGTCCCAGCCTTGGCCACTGTGGCACCGTATCCCAGACCTGGACTGTGGGAACACAGCCTCCACCCAACGCATGAGGGGCTCAGGGAGGGACCCTTCCTGGCCTTCGGGGTCCCTGCAGCCTCCTCAGGGAGGGACCAATTTGTGCATGTACACGGTGTTCCCTTGGCCTCTTACCCCAATGAGGTGGCCCAGTGCCAGAGAGATCCCCATCACGGTGGCCGGGGAGCCCGATGCCTGGCAGCCGGCTACTGGTGGAAACGAAAACACAGAGCACCAGCTGCAGGGTGAGAACCAGCTCCACTGCCACAGCCCGGCCCGTCGAGACGCTGCTCCGGACCTGGGTGCAGAGGCTATGCTGGAGGTGACGCGGCTCTGCCAGTGGGTGGTGACCCGCTCGGGCCTCATTTCCTCACCGAAAGGAGGTGACGCCTCACCACCCCGGTTCCAGGCCCCAGGGAGATGGAGCGGGGAGAGCTGTACAGTGCAGTTCGGGTCAGCCCTGGACACCTGCTCCCTGCGGAAGGGAGTGGCCGCCCTCCTAGCCCCCCGGGGGGCTGCAGCCAGTAGTTGGCGAAGGGCTCAGTTCTGTTGGGGAAGGGAAGGCTCGGAGCAGGGGGTGCAGGTTTTCGGGCAGACTGGGAGGAGACCGTGGGTAGGAGGGGAAGGAGGAGACGGAGGGGGGGGGATGTAGGTGGAAGGGTAGATGATTAGGGGAATCTGGGGGAGTGAGACAGGCCTCAGGGTGCTGGGGAAGGAGGAACATGGGGACCCAGAAGAGCAGGGCACACGGGGTGGACCAGAAGAGAAGAAGAGCATGCCGGGTCCCCTGCCACTACCCGCAGCCCCAGGTATCCCTGGCTATCCTGACCCTTCAATGCCCGGTCCTTTCCTGACTCCTGCCCTTGTGCCACCTTGTACCGTAACCCCATTCCCGCTCTGCCTGCGCTAAGGCCACGGTCTGGTTCCCCTGGGTCCCAGGGCGCAGCCCAGAGCAGGCAAGGAACACGGGGCTGAGTTATTTCCTCCCTGTCCCCTCTCCTCAGGCCTGGCCGTCCACCCTTACCACCCGGGTGGGCATCCTTTTCCTGGTCCTGCCAGGTGCCCCTCCCTGCACCTACCATGTTAACCCCGAGGGTCTCTCGGATGTCTCCTGGGATGACCCCATAAAGCAGAGCAGCCCCCACAGCGGCCCCGGCCAGGTGGGCAGCCACATAGGCCACAGCACGGGGCAGGGAGATTTGGGAGCCCACGAGGAAGGCGAGAGTCACGGCGGGGTTGATGTGGCCCCCGCTGGTCTTCCAGGTGATCTGCGCAGCCACAGCTGTGGCCAGGTTGAAGGTGATGGCGATCTGCAGCACGGTGGGAAGCTCCGAGGGCCAGGGCAGGGCTGAGCCCACGCCGAAGAACACATACGGCCCCGTGGCCAGGAACTCGGCGAACAGCGCCCTGCTGGTAGCTCTCCACAACGGGCAGGCCAGCATCCTGGCCCTGCATCACCCGCCGGGCTGCCCTGGGTCCGGGCCCAGCTGCCTTGGCGGCTGCCTCTACTTCTCCTGGGACCTCTGCTTCTCTGGCCTCTGATCTCGGCTGTCTCTGGGGGTCTCTTGTCTCTGGCCTGCTCCTCTCCTTCGCTGCTGACCCAGGGGCCTGCTGGTCAGACTGGCAGGAGCAGGCTGACGGGCTTGTGTGCGTCTAGGGGGGGCGGTGGGAGGCGTGAGGTCCGTATGAGGACTGGTGCTCCCCTGCTTGCTCCGCCCGCCCGGAGCTCCCCTCACAGCTGGGGGAGTGGGGCAGCCCCTAGGCGCCGAGCTGGAACCTGCAGGTTCCCAAGCCCGACAGACCTAACGCTGCTGCAGGCAGAGGCCCAGCCTGAGCGTAGCAGGTGCAGGAGTAATGGTGGGCATGGGATTCCAGCTTAGATGCAGCAAGCTCCTCAGATCCCCAAGTCCAAGGCCTGCTTCCGAGGGTCCCATGCACTCCCAGAGGCTCCTGTTCCCCTGGCCCCCTCTGCCTGCAGGCTCTGCCTCCAAATGGGCTCACACTATTCGATGCCCCATAAACCCAGATGTGAAATGAAGCTCTTTCCTCCATTCCCACCTAAATCCCTATTCACAGAAAGCAGATGTGAACAGAGTCAAATTTTCTAAGGACCTGGGTCTGTGTGGGTGCAGGGGCGACAGAGGGAGGAGGGGCTTATTCCACAGCTGATCAGATGACACACACAGCAGTGGAGAATTTCCCCTGCGAGCTGGGAATTTCCACTGCCTTGTCCTTGCCCCGTCCTGTCTCCCTTGCCCGCCCCCTCCCTCTCAACCCTCTCCCCTCCATGCCCTGCTCTCCTCCTTCTCAGGGGCCTGAACAATTACTCTCAAGTCTCACACAGGGCGGCTGAGCCATTTTTGTGACAATGCGGGCCCTAAGGTCAGCCAGGCCCTAGGCTCTGCCCTTTTAACCCTGGCAGCATATCAAGCTATTTTCCCAAACAAAGGGATCTCCTCCCTAAGAAGAATCTGTGGAGCTGTTGAAGTAAGTCTTCACTCTTCATCACATCCGGGGGGCCCTGACCTCACCCCTGGCCATAACTTCCTGCTCAGTGGATATGCCCTGGTTGTCTTCAGGCTCCTCAAATGCGACCTGTCTCAAAATGACATCCTCATCTCTCTCTGTGCCCCCCCACCCCCCATGCACTCTTCCTGTTTTCTCCAGCTCAGCTGGGAGCACCTGGGAAGCATCCTTGAACCTTCTCTCCCTCCTGCCCCCAACCAATAAAGGCATCGGGTCCGGCTGATTTGGAATCCTAAATATTTCTTGACTGTGCCCTCTTCTTGCCACCCTGCTGCCCTGCGGCCTTGAACGAGTCTCTGTCTGCTTCCTCACTCAGCTCCAATCAATTATCCACACTGCAGCCTGAGAGATCTTTCTAAAATGCAAATCTGATCCTGCTGCTCCTTTGCTAAAATCCCTTCAAAGTGTCCCTCATGCCAGGCCTACAAGGTCCTCGGGGATCCTGCTCCTCCTACCTCACCTCTCCCCACTCCTTGCTTTGTCCTGTGGCCTCACCAAATGACCAGTGGTTCCGCAACACGTTATGCTGGTCACTCCTTGGAGGACGCTCTGTCCTCTCCTTGGATAGCCTTTCCCACGTCTTTTGCTTGGGTAACTCCTAACTCATCCCTGAAGCACAGACGCTTAACCTACTGAGCCACCCGGGTGCCCTGTGCTCAATAAATATTTATTGATGAAAGAATGAATGAATAAAAGCTTCTTGACCTCCTGGAGGCAGGTGACTTTCATACCTACTTCATTCCAGCCAGCTCTTCTTCCGGCCTTATACCCATCCCACCTGGGACTGAGCTCTCTGAAATCTTCAAGTGGAATAGCCCAGCTCTGGTTACAGGCTCTGTCCATGCACCCTCTTCCATTCCCTTTCCTGGCCTCACCCTCCCCTCCCCAGCCAGATCCCCTGGCATCAGTGCCTCCACTGTCCTGCCCCCCCTCTTCTCTCCACCCCAGCCCCTGCATGTCTCCATTCCTTTCTCCTCCACCGCCCTCTGGCCCCATCCAGATCTGCGCCGCTGAGCGCCGCTGGAACAACTCGCCCAGCATGCAGGCTTCTGCCACGAAGAGTGCACGGGTCCCTGGCTTCAGCAGGGGTCACAGCTCTGCTCAGCAATCCTTACACCGTCCTCAGTCGGCTCTCTCTCTCCCCATTCTTCTAAGGCTGACTTCCAACCTTGCCCACGCTCTCCAAGTGCCCTACTCCAGCTTTCTTCTAGCAGCTCAGCTTGCCCCCCGTCCTACCTAGAAAGAGAAACTAGCAGGTAAGACTTCTTCCCATCCTTCTTCCCCAGCCACAAACCCACCTGCCATTGCTCCATGCCCTCACCAGCTTCCCTCTGGCCCTGAAGAAGAGGCAGCCCTTCTCCTGTCCAGTCAGGGGCCCCTCCTTGTGCTCCTGGCTCCCTTTGAGTGACTGGGATCCTCTCTGGGCTGGTCCCAGTCTCATCTGGGGTTTTTCACTTCTCCCTCTCAAGGCTGAGACTTGAAAATGGGGCCTGGGTAATCCCAGAGTTGTGGAGAGACTGTGGGTTTGAGGAAGGCTTTCCTCTTTGTCTCTTTCAAGACTTTGCTCAGGTCCAGTTCCTCTATGAAGCCTGCCCTGATTCTCCTCTCCAGCCAGTGGCTACTTCTGGCTTTGACCTCCTCAGGGCCTCCCCTGTTCTGGTGGGGACCCATGCTTGCCTGGTCTCAAAGAGGCTTTCAATAAATGCTCGAGGAAGGAAGGAATGTGGCCACGGGGGCAGCGTGGGTGACCCTCCTCCCTGGCACGGTGGGCTGTCCCAGGGAACCTCAGGGCATCTCTCTCCTTCCCTTCCTGCAGACAGGGCCGCAGAGGGCTCCCCTACACCCCACCGAGCCGCGGTGAGGCGCACCTGTAGGCCAAGCAGCCGGCAGCACTAACGCCTAGCGGGTGAGGGCCTTTGATAAGGCAGCACGGGCAAAAGCGTTCACACGTCGCCATGTATACCGCACCCCTGACCAGTGGGTAACTTCTGTGAGCTCAGTTTCCCCACTTATAAATGGACATAATTCTCGTTGCCCCATGTGTCATTTGGGGTAAATGTGCTGATACCTAGGAGAGTGTCTCTGAGCCAAGAAAATTTTGGTTGTTCGGATCGCCCTCCCTCACCCCTCCAGGGAGACAGGTGTGAGGACTGGGGTGGGGTGGGAAGGGTCCTGGTTGTCATGGCAGCTCCCAGACAAGCAGCTCCCGGGGCCCCTGCTCTGGGCCCTGGAGGCTGAGAGAATCAAGGGCAGCCGGAGCCCTGGTGTCCAGCTGGTCTAGAGCAGCGCCTCCTGGGGCCCTGTCTGGCCCGGCACAAGGTTGTTCAGCCCCTGAGGCCAGGTGGGCACGGGCCAGGGCTTTGCTCCAGCTCCAGCTAGCACCTCCCCGGACCCTGCCAGTCCTGGGCTCTACTGGGAAGCTCTCAGGTCCCTCATGCTCAGAGGCCCTTTGCCAAGGCCCCACGCCCGGCTGCCTACAGCTGCCTGTTGGTGGCCGTGGGCTTTTAACCCCCTAGAGGCCTGTCCAGCTGCTGTGGCGGCTAAATCCGCGGCGAGTGGGGTGTGTAGGTGTGTTGCACAAGGGGCAATGGGGGCTCTGACTGAGGTGCTCTCAGTTCGGGGAAACAGAGGGGGAGCAAAAGGGAGGGGAAGGAGGGAGGTACTAGGAGAGCAGAGGAGGGAGAAGGAAAGCACTGCAGAAAGGGAAAGATTCGAGGTGGCTTCCCTCACATCATCTCACCAATCCTCCAGAATTGTGGGAGCCTCGTCCACACCTGACAGAGGAAGCTGAGACTCCGGAGGGGCTTCGAGAGCTCACCCACCCTTCAACCCCTCCTCCTATCCCCCTAGACACCTGCGGCCAATTTCTTCCTTTACCCTCAGCCCTCTTCCATCTCCCCATCATGTCCCCATGTCCACACCTTCCTACCAGGTGAAAACCAGCAGGCCCTGGGCAGAGGGGGAGGGGAGGAGTAGGAAACCTCCCTTAGGAGAACCAAGGCTTTCCCGGCTTCCATTTCCAGGTGGAGCAGAGGCTCAGGGGGTGACTGAGCACGTGTGTACTTGAGTTTGATGTACGGAGCCAGGTTCCCAGGTCTGGTCCTCAGCAGCCCCGTGAGAGAACCGGGGAGGGTTGATGTGGCTCTTCACACACGCACGCGCGCGCACACACACACGCACGCACACATACACCCCGCGTGAGCAGTTTATGCCCAGCAGACACAGTCCCTTGAGTACAACTGAAGGTCAGTGTAGATGTGCAGGGCTACTGTGTGCGTGTTCACGTGCGCGCAGGCCTCTGTGCGCTCCGGACCCGAGCGGCCTCCAAGTTCACACATCAAGGAACACAGCGCCCCCTGCTGGCCAAACCACCCGCCGCTGCATCTTGAGGGCCCAAAGCCCTATGGGGACCCGCACCCTCTGGCCAGGCCAGGCCTGTACTCCCTCGAATTGGGTGCCCCACCCATCCCTGAGGGTCTGTCTCCCGTAGGCCCACCGTTCACCGCGTTATGCTCCCCTTCCGACCCATCAAAAAAGGAACGCAGGTCGCTGGGCTGGAGGGAGAGGCTGGAGGGAGAGGCCCAGTCATGTCTGTGCCTGTACCTGAGGCCTGTGGGGGCGAGAGGGGTAGGGGTCCTCTCTCTTCTGCATCCCCTCCCGGATAGTGGACTGGGGGTAGCTGCTTCCTGGTGGCCTAGGGGACACAGGCCTGAGGGACTCCCCCTACCCCCGCGTGGCTAGGGCCCAGACCCAGGATTTGTGTTAGAGGAAGCCCAGCGGCTGCGGATTCGGTGGACGAGGTCCCCCCCTGCTGGTCGGAGCTGGGATTTGCGGCCTGGCTCGAGGGTAGGGGCCGGGGTGGATGAGGTCAGGTGAGGGACTACTCCTTTAAGGGGGCCCTGTGAGGCACACACACACACACCCCTTTAGGGGGCCCTGTGAGGTACACACACACACACACACACACACACACTCTCCCATTTACCGATACTAGGCTCAAATTTGAAGGAGGGCTAGGAAGTCTGGCCCTCCTCACCCACGTTCCCTGGGACTGACACTGGCCAGCCAGGGTCTATGGCTTCTTCCACGCCGTCTCAGTCCCTCTCCTGACCCTACTGGCCCCTTCTCTTCAGAGGCAAAGCTGTGAGACCACAGGAGAGGTTCCCATTCCGGAGAAGCAGGAACTCAGGTTCAAACACTCTCAGGAGAGCAGGTGCCCAGAACTGGAGTGTGGCTGGGGTACCAGATGTGTATGTGCTATGTTCTGTTCACACTAGTTTATTGAACACTCACTGAGGTGCTGGCCCTGTTTTCCTTCCGTCCCCTGTCTCACTTTATGTTCCCAACAACCCATGAGGTGGGTACAAGTATCCCCATTTTATAGATGAGGGCTCCCTGCTCAGCGGGGAGTCGGCTTCTCCCTCAGCCCCTCCCCCTGCTCTTGCTCATGTGGGCACTCTCTCTCTCTCTCAAATAAATAAATAAAACATCTTGCAAAAAACAAAACAAAACAACAAAAAACCACAACTCAGAGAACCCATGTTACCCAAAGTTGCAAAATAGGATTTGAACTCCAAGCCAGACTCCTTAACTATGATGCAGGGCTGTGTCCCGAGCTGCTCTCCATTTTCCCTACAGAGAGCAGAATGGGCCCAGGTATCTCACTCCCTTAATCTTAAACCAGTCCCTCAGCAACCCTGTGAGGGAAGCATTTTTATCCTTATTTCATAGCTTAAGAGACGGAGGCTCAGAGAGTTTAAGGCGGCTTCCTAAGGAGTGTCAGGGACAAGGGGACAAGGGCAGAGCAGAGCCACAGGCCCAGAGGGGAAGACAGTGAGAAGAGAGGCTGGCCGAGGCAGGAGTGAGGAGACCCAGAGAAAGGCCGAGCTGGCTGTGCCTCCTGGGTATGCTGGGGAGTGAGGCAGGGAGCTTCTCCCTCCGACCGCAGGCTCCCAACATGGCACCTTTTTGGAACAGTGAGGTGCAGAGCGGGGAGTCCACGGCTGTGTCTCCTTCCTGATGACAGAGCCCCTTGGCATCTCAAGGGGCTGTCAGCTGGTTCAGTTCTCCTCCACCCTGCCTGGCACACCCTGGCACTGGAGCCAGGCCCTCCTCAAGTGGCAGAGATTTGACATAGCTGAGGTGGGAGGGGTGAGCAGGTGAGCGACTGGGTGAGGACCACTCCTCTGCTCCCACGGCCCCCTCCTGACCTCTAGCTCTGTTTCTATGTCTTGGTCTCCTCTCCCTCTCTCTCTTCCCCACCTCACCTCTCTGCCGCTCTAAGCCTTCCCTCGCCTCAGCTTCCCTGTCCTTCCACAGAGAACTATGCAGACCACGGAGAGCATAAGGGATGACAAAGAGGAGATTGACTGTCCAGAAGGACAGAGACGATCAGTCAGAGTGTCCCAAGGAGAGGGTCTAGGGAGAGACGAGGCAGAACATGAATGTCAGCGGTTTATTGGTAAGCCCCTGCTCCAAACACCAGCAGCCCTACCCCGTGCATCCTCGAGCAGAAATAAATAAGGCAGCATTTAATGAACCAGTTTGTCTCCCTCCTTAGGCAATCTGGGGAGGGGCAGCCTCTGCAGTCCTAGGGACCGGGACCCCTCTGGCTCTTAACGGGGGGGCGGTGGGGGAAGATAGGGGCATATAGACTGCTGGCCACCCCTTCCTAGCTTGGCCCCAGCGCAGCCTGTAAGCTTGGTGCTACTTTCACAGTCTCTGAGGTCTGACCTCATGGCAGCAGTCTGCCCTGTCCCAGAGAGACCCCCTCCCCATCAGACACCAGCCCCTGGCCCCAACCCAAGAGTCCCATCATGGGTTACTGCTCCTATCCCTAACTGTGAAGCTGGGAGAGCCAGCACCTCCTCCCTAGCCCAGAGGACCCAGCTGTAGGGGAAGGAAGCTTTGCTGTCATATATATATATTTTTGCCCCTATGATTCAGGGGCTGGGGGGCTGGCCCCTGCCTGGCACTGGTCAGTGGACAGTCAGCTCCATGGTCTTCTTTCGCTCCTCTCGTTGCTCTTCCCAGTCCTCCTCAGGCTCATATGTGCCCTTGATGATGGCCACACGCTCACTCAGGCTCAGGGAGTTGGGGAAGAGTAGGTAGAAGTAGAGGATGGCAGCCAGGATGGCCCCCATGATGGGCCCTACCCAGAACACCTGGCGGGGACATGGCAGTGTCAGGGGGCTGAGTCTCAGGCTTCAGAGACCAACAGCTTCCCCTCCAGAGGACAGACCCATGGACCATCAGAGGAGGTGGACCTACAGACTTCCAGACCTCCAGAGGGAGAGATTTCCTCCTGCCCAAGGAACAGATATACTGACACCCTATTCCTCAATGACAGGGACTTGGCCTACAGACACTCAGATCTTCAAAGGAGACAGATCCCCAGAAGGACAGGGCCCCCCAGCCTCACCCTAAAGAGAGACAAATGACCCTTCGGAGGAAAAAGACATGTAGATTCCCGGAGAGACAACAGAACTCCTCTCCTTCCCACACAGGGAATGAAACAGACCCTGGAGAGAGAGAACATGAGGAGGCGACAGATAGACTGTCCAGAGGGACAGGCCCACAGGAAGGAAGACTCTAAACCCCCTCAACTGGAACAGATAAATAAAACATCAGAGAGGACAGACACACAGACACGTTGCCCTCCCCCCCACCCCCGTCCCACCCCAGAAGGACAGACACAAAGTCCTCAGAGATTTACACAGAGGAACAGATCTCCTTCCCTTCTTTAGAGGTATACCCCCCCACCCCACCCGAGCCCCAAACCAGGGTCCTCTGCCATTTAACTGCCCTTGTCCTTGTTCTGGTTGTGTCCCATCCCCTTCTATATCCCTTTCTCTCTCCAGCCACACCTCCCAGGGCCACCCCCAAGCTCTGGGCCCACAGCATCTGGACAGTCCCGGGGCTCTTGGCCAGGTTTCCAGGCCCTCATTGCCAGGGAGCCAGGGTAGGGCTGAGACTCACCCAGTGAGCAGCGCTGAAGCGATTCATAACCACTGCGGGGCCGAAAGAGCGGGCTGGGTTCATGGAGCAACTGGTGAAGTAGATCTGGACAGAGGGAGGGAGGTGGCGAGGGGGGGCAACATGCTTGTCCAACTCCTAAAGGCCCGGTCTTTCCCACAGTCACCCAGAAGTTCAGGGGCTCTGAATCAAGTCTCCCAATTCCTAGGCTGGTGACTTCTCCCTCCACGGGTCCCCATGCACCCTTCTTTCTTCTCAAGTCCTGTGCTTGGGCTTGGTTTCCTGCCTTCACCCCAACTCCCACTTACTGCCATATTCCCTCAGGCTAGAGAAGATTTCGGGGGATCCAGCCTGGGACAGGGTATAGCAACCCCACTCCAGGCCTTAACTGCTGGGGTTCCTGGTTCAGAAGGGTTCTGCTCTAGGGCCCCATTATTTGCCTCGAGGGGCTTCCCACAACTCCAGCCAAGTGGCCTTGTTGCTCACCCCCACGAGGTGGCCCAGTGTGACGGAAAGGCCAATGGACAGGGCCGGAGAGCCCACAGGACTGGTGCGGCGGGTGTCGGTGGAGGAGAAGATGCAGAGTGCCAGCTGGAAGGTCAGAATCAGCTCCACTACCATAGCCTGGCCCTGGGTTGTGTTGTTGTTGAGCTGCAAGGGGAGGGTGGGTTAGAACCCCTGCCTTCCAGCTCTATGGCCGGGGCTTGGGGGATGGGCTTTTGGCCTCCGAGGACACTTAGAGTCATTGTACCTGGAGGCCAAGCCTTGCGCACATCAGGAAGGTCATTTGCTGAAAAGACTGAAAAGACCTGACAGTGTGCGCAAAGCTTGGAGCATAGGCCTGTGGCCAAGGAGTTGAGGGTGAGAGGAGCTTTTCCTGGACAAGGTCCTGTCAACGGTTCTGCCCAGTTCCCACCCCCACAAGCTGGCATTTACCCTCCCTCCTGTGGGCAGCTGCCCAGTTTGCCTACTGCACCCCCAGACTGCCTCCCGCCTGTGTCTGACCCGCTGCCAGTGCCAACCTCAAACCCGTCTCTCCGGTGGGGCTGACTCACGGCTTGACAATGGCCGAGAAAATCCTCCTCTGTGTTTGATTAATGAACCCAGTTTGCATGGGACATGGGGACTGAATCTGGGACTGTGGGAGGGGGTGAGAGCAGGGAACCAGGAACAGGAACCCATATTCAACAGACCCTACACACGGGCACCACATTCGGAGGTTCACATGCATGGTTTCTAAATGTAACCCCCTTGACACCTGCTGTGGTAGGTTATGACCACCCCTACGGAATGGCTGAGAAAAATGAGACCCAGAGGAGCAAGGGTCACCCAAAGCCAGGATTACAACCCATCTTTGGTGGTTCCGTGAAACCACTCCAATGAGGAGCAGACAGGAGCAGGGAAGGTCCCAAGAGGAAGGCAAAACTCAAGGCTGAGACAGGAGAAAGCCAGAAGTTTCAGGCAAGAAAGGAGGGACAGTAGGCACCAGGAGAGAGGCCAGGAAGCGCAGCAGGAGGGGAGTGGGCAGCGGAGGTGGGTACGAACCAGGGACGCTAGCAGGGGCACACCCCAGCCTGGAGAGTCATCTTTCTGACCTTCCTGACCACACTGGTCCATTCTGTGGCACCCGTCTTTGACATGGGATCTGGTCAGGAGCCCACTTCAAGGTCCCTATCCCACCCCAGCCCCTTGGGCACTCACCGCGTTGACGGCCAGATTGCCTCGGGCATTGGGCGGTACCAGCCCATAGAGGATGGCCGCCCCAGCAACGGCGCCCACCAGCTGGGCCACCACGTAGAAGACCGCCCGGAGCAGGGAGATCTGGTTGCCCACCAGGAGGGCCAGCGTGATGGCAGGGTTGATGTGGCCGCCGCTCACGGGCCCTAGGGCCTGGGCCAGGGTGCCTATGGCCAGGCCAAAGGCCAGCGAGATCTGCAGGATGCTGGGCAGCGCCGACGGCCACTTGAGGGCCGAGCCGAGGCCAAAGAAGACGAAGATGAGGGTGGCCAGGAACTCAGCAAACACGGCCTTGAGGAAGGCCACGGAGCACACCTTCTTCTTCATGGTGGCCGCGGGGGCCTGGCGGCGGCGGCCGCGGCGCGAGACGCCCGTCGGGGCGGCGGTGCAGGGGTCGGGGGGCTGGCTCCCGGGCGCGGCGCGCTCTGCGGCGCCCACTGGGTGGCT
>NC_058407.1:63234355-63371542 GCF_002201575.2 Neomonachus schauinslandi
GGTGCGCCCCCGACGGCTCCCGCGCTCTCCTCCGCGCTGCTGGTCCCGGCTCCCTGGGAGACTTCGCCGGGTTCGGCCTCGCGGGTTCTACGGTGCTCCGGACGCCTACCTCCGCTGGCCCTCGATCTCCGTCCCTTGTCTTCCCCTTTTCTTCTCCTCGGGCTCCGGGTCCAGCTTCTCCTTTTCCTCCTGCGACGCGGGCATCCTGATCCGGCCTCACCCCCCGGCAGGGCTGGAATGAGGCGATTCTCCGAGGACGGCGTCACTCAGCTCCCTGCCCGGCGGTGGCGGGGGCGGGTGACCGGGCTGGGCCGCGCGGGGCGGTCCGGCCGGCCGTCGTGGGCCTCTCCCTGGCCGGGCCAGGCTGGCTTCCCGGGTTGGAGCGGGGGCATTTTGGGAAAAGCAGGCGCAGTGCCAGCCGGGCCCGCGCTTGGCAATCCTCGAAGCCCAGTAGCCCCAGTAGGCGCCCTCTCCCGGGCAGCTGAGCGAGCCCCTCCAGGAGCACAGAACTCCTGGGGATCCCAGCGAGTCCCCAGGAGGATGGGGGCCGGGAATTCACTTCGTTCATGGGACGCGAAGGGGCATGACCGAGGGCGGTTTTGCTTTGGGTCAGGGAAGAGCCCCTGGGATTGGGGGTCGGAGTTTGGTGCTAGGAGGATACAGGTGCAGTGCTGACCTCCCATGCCAGGTCTTGGCCTCTCCCGCTTTTCTGCCCCTGCCGGAGGCCCCCTACTCTGCATAGCTCAGGTTTTTCTTTTCTTCTTCCTACCGCTCACCTCCTCCTCCTCTGTCTCCTTAGTCTTCCCCTCCTTCAAATCCTGTCTTTTTTTTTTTTTAAGATTTTATCTTTTTCTTTTTTTTAAAAGATTTTATTTATCTGACAGAGAGAGACACAGCGAGAGAGGGAACACAAGCAGGGGGAGTGGCAGAGGGAGAAGCAGGCTTCCCACTGAGCAGGGAGCCCGATGCGGGGCTCGATCCCAGGACCCGGGGATCATGACCTGAGCCGAAGGCAGACGTTTAACGACTGAGCCACCCAAGCGCCCCTAAGATTTTATCTTTAAGTAATCTCTACACCCAACATGGGGCTCCAACCCACAACCCTGAGATCAAGAGTCTCAGGCTCTACCTGAGCCAGCCCTCTTGGCCTCTCCCGCTTTTCTGCCCCTGCCGGAGGCCCCCTACTCTGCATAGCTCAGGTTTTTCTTTTCTTCCTCCCACCGCTCACCTCCTCCTCCTCTGTCACCCTCCACCCCTCTGCCCCTCACTCAGTCTTCATTTCTCTCCATCTTGCAATCCCTGCCTCTGCTCTTTCTCCTTCAGCCTCTCCCTCCAAACTCTTCCTTTTTCAGACTTCTTGTCTCTCTCTTCAGTCTCCTGGTCTGTCCTCCTTCTAGCAGTCTCTTTCTCATCTCTGTCTCAGTCTCCCTCGAAATCCCCGTCCCTCTATCTCCTTGCAGTCTCCGTCTGTCTCTTAGGCTCTCCCTCTTTTTCTCTTTCCAATTTCCCTTCTTTTCCCCCTTGCTTTCTGTTTACAGTCTTAGCCTTAGGCTCTCAGTCTCTCCTTGCTTCTGTTTCTGTCTCCTGTTTTACTTCCTCCGCCTCTTAATTTCTGTGACTTTCTTCGTTTCTTTTCTGTCTCTACCTCAGTTTCCAGGCCCGTCTCTCTTACATGTGTTCTTTTCTAGTGCTCCCACCCCTGGACTAGGTGACACTCTCTTCCAGCTCCCCTCCACCTCCCCCTGTCCTTATCCCTTCCCTCTGAACTCCCAGCTGCTCTCCACTGGCCTTCCCAGCCCTCCTTCTTCCCAGCCCCACGTTAGGCATGTAGGGAATGAGGCTGGAGAGCCCTCCAGGGCTTGGAAGAGGGATCCCGGGAGAGGAGTTCCACAAAAGACCCCACCGCCTGCTACCACCACGTGTCCTTGGGAAGCACTCAGCACAGTGCCTGTTACAGAGTAAGGCTCAGTAAAGTTTCCTCATGTTGTGTGTGTGACTATAATTTTACAGCCCCCTGAGGGCTCTGTGGGCCTTTACACAGAGGGTGCAGCAGAAGGAGAGAACAGGTGCTCCTCTGGTAGTCTCTCCAGCAGGGGCTAAGGGGAGGGGCCCGGAGGAAAGCCAAGGACCTGGAGGATCGGGCTCTGGGCTCCGTGGCAGCTAAGATGCCAAAGAAAACAGGGACCAAAGAAACCCCACTATTGTTCCGCCTCAGTTCCGTGTTTCCTGCTGGAGCAGCTCCTTTCCCACTTCTTTCCTCTTTTTTTTTTTTTTAAGATTTTATTTATTTATTTGAGACAGAGAGAGGGAGAGAGTGAGCACGCAGGCTCACACGTGCAAGCTTGTGGGGGGTGGGGGAGGAGCAGAGGGAGAAGGAGAAGCAACTTCCTGCTGAGCAGGGAGTCTGAAGCAGGGCTCGATCCCAGGACCCTGGGATCATGACCTGAGCCGAAGGCAGACGCTCAACCATCTGAGCCACCCAGGCCTCCCCCATTTCTGTCCTCTTGACCCAGGTCTGTTTGTCCTTTCTGCCATGGGTCCTGGAGCCCTGCCCCTGGAAGAGCATGGCAGGTGTGTACTGGATTTTCATCTGGGCTCGCGGCTCAGGGCTCAGCGCAGGCCTGTCCCAGACCTGGAATAGTGACCCTGATGACTCCATAGACTCAGAGGGAGCAGTTGGTTACGTTTCCTAGGCCTGTGCTTAGGATCCTTCCATCTCTCTCCAACCATCTGGGTCACTCTGTTCCAAGGCTGTCACAAGAAATTACTGCAGCTACTATGTTCTGGAATTGTCTTTGCCCTGAGCACTTGGGCTCTGCGCTGGCAGCCCCAGAGGAATGCTTCCTTGGGATGTCTCTGGACTGGGAGATAGATCTCCCCATCTGTGGCAGGGAGAGTTAGAACCCCTCAGGGGGAGCCCTTTCCCTCCTCTCCTGATATAGGGATCCCTGTATTCCCTGGGAGCCATTGAGGGCTGGAGGCAGAAATGGTAGGGTAATTGGCAGCAGAATATTCCTCTGGGGCTCCACGCATTCCCCAGTGTGGGGGAAGAGAGTTATTCATTCCTTCCTACAAAGACTTATCGGACAGTTCTTATGTGGCAGGCACTGTTCGAAGCACTGGGGATATAGCCGTGAACTAGCAGACTATTTCTCTGCCTTGAGGAGCTAATATTCTAGTGAAAGGAGACAGACAATAAACAATGGGTATATGTAAATTATACAGTGTGTTAGAATCTGGTAAGTGCTAATGGAAAAATAGAATATGTTAAGGGGGGGCTGGGCATGCTGGGGTGGGAGTGGAGGTTCTTTGAAATTTTAAATGGGGTATCAGTGTAGGTTTTACTGAGAAGGTGACATCTGAGCAAACTTGAAGGAAGGACAGGGAGAGGTCCATGCCTGTATCTGGGGGAAGAACATTCTGGGCAGAGGGAGCAGCCAATGTTGCCGGAACAGAGGGAACAAGGAAGAGCAGAAGGAGATGAGAGCAGAGGTGGTGGAGGGGGCAGACTGTGCACCAGCAAAAGGCCCACAGGCCTCACTGGCGAGAAGGAAGAAGTTGCGGAGCCAGGGACTGCTATGGTCTGACAGTTTTTAACCCCACCCCTCTGCTCCTGTGTTGAGAAGAGACCAGAGGGACAGGGATTAAAGCAGGGAGATGGGTAGATGCCTACCCAGGGAGAGGTGATAGTGGCCTGGACCCCAGTGGAGGTACTGATGGTGAGAATGATCAGATTCTGGATCCCTTGTGCACGGAACCCTGACCGGAAGGCCTGATGGGAGTGCTCGTGGTGGGTGAGAACGAGGAGTCAAGGGGGACTGGAGCTGTTTGGCCCGTGCTTCTGAAAGACTGAAGTTGTACCATTTGAGATGGGGAGGACGGTGGCAGGAGCAGGTCTGGGTCTGTTAGTTGGGGACATGTTGAGTATTAGGGTTTGTCCTGTCCTGACTTTCCAACACGGTGCTAAGGCCAGCATGAGGAGACCAAAAGGGGCTGTTCTGTTCTTTACTTTCTCTGGAGGCCACACAGCCTGCCCATGTCTTGGTGCCCCCTCCATGGTGCCACCTGAGTCACAAAGCCTGGGATGCCCATTTTGGCCAGGTTGGCTGTGGAAATTTGCCATCACAGGCTCCCTTCATTGAGCTGCTTATTCAGCATCGAAATTCCTTCTGCACCATACCCAGCAGCAGCTCTGGGGGGCTCAAGACGTGTGAGAGACCCTGGTTTGTCTTCTGGCACTTTGGAGGATATTGACCATCGCTAAGTTGCGGAAGAAATAGCACTTATTGGGGCACCTGGGTGGCTCAGCCGTTTAGCGTCTGCCTTCGGCTCAGGTCATGATCCCAGGGTCCTGGGATCGAGCCCCACATCGGGTTCCTTGCTCGGCAGGGAAGTCTGCCTCTCCCTCTCCCACTCCTCCTGCTTGTGTTCCCTCTCTTGCTGTCTCTCTCTCTCTCTGTCAAAAAATAAATAAAAATCTTAAAAAAAAAAAAAGAAATAGCACTTATTGGCAAATGAACATTTATTGAGTGCTTACTATATGCAGTGCACTGTGCTAGACCAGAGAGATAAAGGAAAATAGGTAGGAGAATGCCATCCAAGAACTAGAAGGAGCCCTGCCCCCAAAGGGCTTACAGTCTTGCCTGGGAGGCACTGCGGATACACAGAATCACCACATGAAAGCAATATTTGCAGGCACAAAGTGGGGATGTGGGAATGGATGCTGCTGGGACAGCTCAAAGCCTTCTCTGTCCCCAGCTTGAGGACGTGGAAGTCTGTCCACCTGCCTCCATGCTGCCTGGCGCCTGTCTGGTTTTGGGTGTCTGACCTCCATCCTCCTCCAGACTAGGAGCTTTTCAAGGGCAGAAACCAGCCTGGTGTTCTTTGTCCTTTTTTCTCTACCCTGCTGCGGCCCTCCCCGAGGGAGGGAGTGTGTCCACCACTAGACAGAGGGCTGGGCTGGACAGCCTCAGTTGTGTGCTCTGGTTTCTGCCAGGGGTGCCCAAGGGGGCAACTAGGACTTGCCCCAGACCAGACCTGGTCTCTCCTGAGCTCCGAATGGACAGATCATGGGATTTTGCAGTCAAATGCTCTATCCCTGAGCTATACCCCCAGATCATGGGATTTTTGAATAAGAAGGCCTGAGTTCAAGTCTTGAGTCCACTACATACAGCTGTGTGATGTTAGATCATTCTCTGAAATGCAGTTCCTTAATCTATAAAATGGGAAGAACAGTATTTGCTCTGCCTGTCTCACCGAGTTGGGAGATAATCAGGGGGGATGATAGGGAGTGCGTTGGAAATGCTAAAACCCTGCGGACCTGGAAGCTGCCCTCCTTCCCTAACCTGCCTGAGGTTTTAGCACAGAGGTTGGGACACAAGAGATGCTGGCTAGGTGTCAGGTCCCCTCCATCCTCGTCATTTTGAATCGGCTTTGACCTCTGACCTTAGTGACCCCAATCTGGGCAATCAGGGCAGGAAGTTGTGGTGAAGTCCCATTTGGTTTTAGGTGAGGTGCAATCCAGGAAGCGGGATAGACATAAAGAGAAATTCTTGGCACCTTCTAGGGGGATCTGTGGGGGTGAGGTGGGTTGGGGATGAGGTGCCTGAGACACATGGAGGCTTGGCTCACAGCTCAATGGCTTGCTGCCTTTGAACTTCGAGAGCAGTACAAAGTACAGCCCCAGAGGTCACTTCGGTCTCTGATACAACCTCTCCTCTGGTAGTGAGGCCAGGTGGCTGTCACCAGCTGTCGGGGGGTTCGGGACCCTTTTTTCCATAGCACCTATGGGCCAAGGCAGCCTTTTTCTGACCCCAGAGGGAACTTTGGTCAAGGAAGACAGAAAAAAGCATAGATGAGAAGGTAGGCACACTCCCAGAGATGTTCCTCATACACCGTCCATCTTTGAAGGGAGTGGAAGGCAGGAAGGGGCTGGAGACTCCGGTACACTGGGTGCTCGGTGCCTTGTGAGACAGACACCGACAGAAGCCTGGAAGCAGGGAGGCCCCAGTGCATGGAGAAAGGGGCTCAAGATGTGATTCTGAGGTTAGCTATGCAGCAGACTGGAGAGGGACAGAGAGAATGGAGGGTGTCTGGGTGATGGGAGGAGGAAAGTGCTAGAACAGCTAGGGTGCACTCAGGGCCAGGAGAGGTGAAGAGGCTGGACCAGGATGGGGTCACCCCCAAACCCATCTCCTTCTGCCTTGACTCTCAGGGCCATCCTTTGCACTGGCCACCAACTAAAGAAGGTAAAAGAGGCTGAGGATCAGGCCCCTTCTGTGCTCTACCCGCAGGAGGCAGAAATAATGAAATAATCCCAATAATGCGTGCTAATGGTATGAGGAATTACAGTTCACACAGCATCTTTACATGCATCATCTCACTTAATCCCACTTAATCTCATTTGAGAACCATTGCACTGGCCTGGAAATGTAGAAGCCCAGGCTCTAGACACAGACCTGCCTCTGCCTGGACAAGTCATTTCCCTTCCGTGGTCCTGCGAGTGCTAGGCTGCTCTGGCCCCCAGTAACTGAACTAGGGTGGAAACCTGAAGGGAGGGAGAGGAAGAGAGATTCCTGGGGAGCGGGGCCTGTGGCCGCCCGCCTGACCGCCCTGGCCAGCCAGCCATGGATGCGTGCCGGGAGAGAGGCCTCACTTGCGAAACGGAGTGTCTCCTTTCACCAAGTGTCCAATTGCAAATCTCCCCCTCTCCCAAGACAAAGGCCGGGCCTGCAGAGGGCTTTTGTTTTCTCTGCCACAGGCTAATCTCTGGGTCTGGAGCACCCTGGAGATGGGGGTCTCCTGCACACATGTAGGGCACGTACACACACATACAGGCATGCACACTCGTATGCCGGCTTCCTTCCTTGAAGAGGTCTTCCCTCAGGGCAGAAAGGAGGTCCTTGGCCACCCAACCCTCCCTTTTCCCGGAGGCCACTTTTGGGGAAGCCATTCTCTGGCTGATAGTCTCTGTCTCTAGCAATGGAAGTTGGCAAACCTTGGGGCCCAGCGCCGCAGCTTGGGGGAATTTTCCAGGAGAGGCAGGGTAGGGGTTGCCCATCAGGGCCCTCCCTTCAGCCCTCTCAGGGGCCTCCAGACCCTCCCCTTCCCTTCTCCTGAGGAGCACTGCCTTAGAGCTCCTGGGGAGGATGGGGCTGCAGAGGGAGGAGATTTATTGCCCTGGGGGGAGGAAGGGGTCAAGAGGGGAGGGAGAGGTTGCCAGCCAGGGCACTCCCACCACCACAGGCCCAGCCACTCACACTCAGGAGCATGCACCTCCGTGCACTTGGGGACAGAGAGACACTGGGGAGGAACACACACTTGCACACTAGCAAAACCTGGCGCACCGGTCCCAGATCCTCTTCCCCCGCCATACCCGGTGCGGCCTCTCCAGAGCCTTCCTCTGCCTGCTGGCCTTCCCTCCCCAAGCGTCCAGCTCCCTGCAAGGGGCCAGAGCGTCCGGACTGCTCACTGCCTGCAGCCTGGGGGACAGGGGGTCTGCCGGGCTCACCGCCACCGCCTTCGGACCTGGGGACAGGAGGGGCGGGCTGGGCGGCGGGCGGGCAGTCCCTCGGAGCTCGTCCCCCCGGAGCCGGGGGCCGGGGCCTCGGGGCCGGGCGGGCGGCGCGCTCAGGCCTTGCTGCCCCGCGGCTGGCTCTGCGGCGAGTGCAGCTCCACCGACTGCCGCCGCCGCACCTCGCGCTCCTCCCAGTCGGCGTCGGGCTCCTGCCCCTTGAGCACCGCTAGGCGCTCGGCCAGGCTCTTGGCGGGCGGGAACAGGACGTAGTTGTAGAGGAGGGAGCCCAGGACGGCGCCCACCAGGGGTCCGATCCAGAAGACCTGGGGCGGGCGGAGAGGCCGGTCGGGGCGGGGATGGGGTGGGGGGGGCGAGCCCCGACTCCCCGCGCCCCGCAGCCTCCAGACGCGCTCCCCGCACTTGGTGTCGGAAAGGGGGTCTCCCACGCGATTCATGGACTAGTGGGGAGGGGGGCGGATTGGCGGACTTAGTAATGATGACAGCGGCTGTTGGGGCAGGCGGGCTAGTTGGGGGTTAAGGGCGCGAATTCCAAGCGGACTGCCCGGGTGACCAGAGGCAATTTGCCCACCCTGTCTGGGCCTCAGTTGCCTTTCATTGTGATAATGCCTACGTCCTAGGGTGGTCGTGAAAACCAACAAAGCACTTAGAATAAGGCCTGGCCCCTGCTCAGGCTACATGAGTGCTGAGTAATACAAAGGTCTGCGTTAGCTAGCACAAATATTACCATTTACGGGGCTCCAGCCACTGTGTGAGCTGTTTTACACCTCACTTAAGGAACGTCACTTAACTCTTCCGGAAAGCCAATGAGGCAACAACTGCTATTATCCTCACTGAGGGATGTGGAAAGGAAGAACGAAGTGTTCTGCATCAGACCCGAGGGAGGAAGCCCAGGCTCCCCAGGAGGAGCGCGGAGGGTTCGCTGCGCTCCCACCCCGTCTATTCCAGCCCTAGCGGAGATGGGTTTCCGAGGGAGGGGAAGGCGGGGGAGGTTTCAGCCATTACCCAGTGGTCGTCAAACTTGCCGGTGACAACAGCAGGAGCCAGGGAGCGGGCGGGATTCATGGAGCAGCGAGTGTAGTGGATCTACAGGGGAGACAGGGGTCAGGGAGGGAAGGCAGCTGATGAGGACAGAGCAGGGAGTCCTTGTGCCCCTCTCTAGCCCTTGCCCTCAACCTCAAGGGAACCCCTGTGATGGGCAGTTAGTCCGCATAGGTACAGGGTTCTGTATTCATTGGAGGCTGGAGTGAGATCTGGGGGGTATCTGGGAGTCAGACCTTCTGGGCTGGCCACATGACTGTGCCTCTGGGGAGTTCTGTGTATCTGTCCCCTCGGGGTCTTTGTGTCTGTCACTTTTGGGGGTCTGTGTGTCTATTTCTAGAGTGGTCTGTGTGTCTGCTTCTTTGGGGAAGGTCTGTAGGTCTGTCCCTGGGGGGACTAGAAGCAGTGGCCCTGACCTACCCCAAGGAGGTGCCCCAGGGCCACGGAGAAACCGATGGAGAGCGCGGGGGTGCCCAGGTTGTCTCCACGACGCTCATCTGTGGAAGCGAAGATGCAGAGCACCAGCTGCAGGGTCAGGAAGAGCTCCACGGTGACAGCCTGGCCCGCTGTGGTGTTGTTGCTGAGCTGGGGAAAGAGAGAGGGTGGGTGGGCGCACGCTGAGCGGGCTCCCCACTCTGGCTCCATCTTCCCACCCATCTGCAGTCAAGGCTCCAGAGAGGCTTCTGGGCTGGGACTGGAACACCGGGGCTCACCAGCCACCTTAGCTCAAATGAATGATGGCTTCTTCCTGGGCTGTGGCCCAAAGGTAGGGGGATGGACCCCAGGACTGCTGGTGGTCCCTAGGCCAGAGGTAGGAAAACTGACTCTACAGTCCGTTAGATTTGGGGGCTGTGATTACGTGCCTAATGCGAGAGGCAAAGGATGCTGAGGTCCACAGTTTGTTTCCAGAACAAGAAGGGAAGAGGTCTTGAGTGCAGCAGGAAGCTTTAGGGCAGGTAACAGAAAGGCCTTCTTTGCTCTCTAGGCCATAAGATACTACTGGTGTAATGAGAGGCCTGCGCCCTTTCTTCATGTGGGCAAAGGGCCCCCAGGGAAGGGTCTTAGGACTTGGGTCTAGGACAGTCCTAGTGCGAACCCTCACCCCATGAGCCCAGTGTACAACTCTTTCCTTTCACCCTTGCCTGTCCCCCTGGATCTTGCCTGTTCCACACTGTGCTTCAGGCCTGAGTTTTGCCCCATGGATTTGTTCCCTGCACATCCCGTGGAGGTTGGGGTGGGCGCGCTGGTGCCCTGTACTGTGGCAAGGGGGCCTGTGGACCAGGTGGGGTGCCCATGGTCCTGGCAGACCCTGCCTTGGGTAATGAGAGAACTTGGGGCCGAGCAAAGAGGCGATTTCATAACTGGGCCGCACCCAGCACTGGATTTCTCCCTGGGTTTTGTCATCCTGTGCCCTACACCCTGCCCTCAAGCACTGGGCACTAGGAGAGCTCTCAGCTCCCACACTCCTTCTCCAGGCCCTGAACCCCCATTCTTGGGTCCTAGCCATCGGGCTGGCACCCTTGCGTCTCTAGGGTCTAACCTCAGGCCCCCCACTCCCATCGTCCAATGTTAGAGCCTCTAGTGGGGGGCAGTGAAAAGAGCTTTGAAGGCAGATATTTTGGAGGCCTGTAACTTGCCATGGGGCCCTATTTACTACTTCAGCCTCAGTTTGTCCTTCCGTAAAATGGGGACAACATAACAGATTCCGGAGGACTGTGTGAGGACTGGAAATGACCAGGGCAGAGCCCCAGCCCCATTCCCACTGGTAAATGGCTTTTCTAAGGGAGAGGTGTGGACACGGATTTGGTGTCAGATAGCTCTGCATCCACTTCCAGGTGCTGACATCAGCTAGTTCTATGATTTGAGTCAATTGATTGTGGGGCCTCAATTTACCAATCAGGGTAGAGGGTTCACAGAATTCATCTTACAGTGTTGCACCAAGAAATAGGTGATATCTGGCCTGGCAAAGAGCAGGTGCACATCAGTGGTAACTTCCTGGCGGCTAGGCTGGACTTTCCAGGGACCTCAGAGGATGCCTGGAATAGTCTTGGGGGTCATCCAGCTTTCTAGCCTCAGGGCAACTCAGCCCCACTGCTGCACCATTCCAGCAAGGCAGGGTTCTCCCTAGTTCCTCAAGATGGTAAATGCTGAGCAGTAACTTGGGGGACCCCCTCCAGACCCTTTCTCTGAGGGCCTCAGTTAACTGTCAAATGATGGAGGAGCAGGAGTGAGTGTCCCCATGGTCCCTTCGCATTCCCATTGCTCTGCTATCAGAGGAGATTCTCTAGCCACACATTTACTTTCTTGGCCATACTCTTAGGAAGTTCCTCCGGCAGTCTAACTGGACCTCTCCTTACTGGGAACAGAACTAATTTCGTTCTCACTGGAAATAGTCACACTCCTCAATCTGTCTCCCACCATGGCCACTCTAGCCTTTCCTCATCCCTGAGCCTCAGCCTCATCATATTTTCCATTTTGAAGAAGAAAAAAGTTCCTCAATTGGGACACCTCTGCCCCTTGCATGAGGAAGGGCCACCTGTGCAAAGGAGGGGGTGGCCACAGAAACCGTGTAGGACTCTTCAGAGACATCAGCGCTTTTATCCAGTGGCCCAGGGAAAGGCAGGTCATCGAGGCACGAAAGAGGCTCTTGCGGCCCTGGCTTGGGATGGGGGTGGAGAGAGACGTGTACTGAGGGGACACAGACTCGGCCTCCCCACCCATGACCTCGGATGCCAGGGTGCCGCACAGACCCAGGAGAGAGGGAGGGCAGGAATGCGGAGGCGGAGGGGTTCCCAAAATGCCTAAGGTGTCCGATTATCCACTGCTCGTGTAATCAGCAGTTAGTCACGGGCTCTGGGGACCTTCTCCAGGGTCTGGAGAGACCTTGCCTCTTCAGCTTTCCCTTGAGTTCTGGTGCTTTCTCTGGTATTGACATAGAACTCTTAGCCCATCCCTTCCCTTCTCTGAGCCTTAGTTTCCTTGTGTGCTAAACAAATCTTAGTTGATGGCTCAGGGAGGGGACATTGGTCAGGTGGAAAGATCATGAGTTTTGCAGTCAAGCCTGGGTTTGAAGGCTGGCTTCTGGCACCGTAAGCAACGGATACACCCATCCCTACCTCAAAGCTCTGTTGCGAGGTGTCAACGTGTGGCTTGTGAGGAACCCCTGCTGTGAGGCTCACACGCGGATGCTGGAGAAATACTGGATCCTTCTTCCCTCGAGAAGACCCTTGGGACTAGCACTCTGAGGTTCCTCCCAGTTCAGAAAGCACATCTGCTTTGGGACTTTGTCTTCTGCTGAGTTCTAGCCCAGCCCTCACTGTAAAGCAGGCGTCAGGTCAACCCTGATGCTGCTCTTCCCCCATGAGACTCAGGGCAGAAGGTGCCAGCAGACCCGCCTGGATCCTGCCTCTGTTCAGACCTTATTGCTCTTTCTTTTTTTTTTTTTTCCTTATTGCTCTTTCTACCCCAACTCCCTTATGGCACCTGTGTTCCTGGCTCCAGCATCTCTCCCTCTCTGCCTCCTCCCCACCCTCCATCTTTCTCTCTCCCCACCCAGACCCTCACCCAGATCTGGTCCCCCCCATCTCACCCTTTCCGAGGGACTCCCCGGGACCTGCCCCTTGGGGAAGGGACAAAGTTCTGGCTACTCACTGCATTCACAGCCAGGTCCCCTCGAATGTCAGGTGGTGTGATCTCATGGAGCAGAGCGGCCCCTGCCACAGCCCCCAGCAGCTGGGCAGCCACGTAGAAGGCAGCTCGGAGAAAGGAGACGTGGCAGCCCACCAGGCAGGCCACGGTCACGGCAGGGTTGATGTGAGCCCCGCTGACGTGGCCCAGAGCCTGCACCAAGGTCCCAATACCCAGGCCGAAGGCCATGGCAATCTGCAGCACAGAGGGCAGGGCCTGTGGCCAGTTGAGGGCCGAACCGAGGCCGAAGAAGACAAAGAGGAGTGTGGCCAGGAACTCGGCAAACACGGCCCTGGAGAAGGCTATGGACCGGAGTTCCCACATGCTGTGCCCTCTGTGGGCTGGCCCGGCAGTCACAGCTGAAGGAAGCTTGTGGGGCACGCTCTCTCTCTCTCTCTCTCTCTCTCTCAGGGTCTCTGGGGAGGCTGGGCTACGGGCATTTATAGGGTTCTTCCATCCTGGATTGGGACACGTGAGGCGGAGGTGGAGTCTGGGTCCGTAGCTTGTTTCTCCTATGGCTGCCCCCACCCCCCGCCCCTGCCCACCCTCATGCCTATCACCTCATCTTGGCCTTCACAGCTGACTAATGTTCCCCATTAATAAGCTCCAGATAAGGACTGACGTCCCCTGATTTTCCGTGTTTGTTCCCTGGTTCCCCTAGGGCTGAGGCCCCAGGGCTTCCCCCACCCCCACTGGTTCTGTGAGTGGGGCTTCTCTGAGGGGATGATGCCAAACCCCCTCCCTCTGACTCCAGCTATTGGTCAAGGCAGGGACAACACCTCACCCAAGACTGACCATGAGGGAGGATGTCCATGCTACTCCTTCTAGCGATTGGGAAGTTCTTCCTGTTGTTGACCTTCAATTATTCCTTCTTGAAGGGGATGGAAAACAACGGGTTGGCTTGTGAGGTGAACCTTCCAAGGCATAAAGATTTCGTCTCTTCTGGGCTCACTTTCTTGTAGTCAATTACCCAGAAGTTCTTAAGCTTCATGTCCTCCCTGGATCTCCAGCCAAAAGGCAGCTCCCGTAGCCTGGAGGGAGGGGGTGGTGTCAGTGGCAGGGGGACCCTGGTCCTGGGTGATGGGATCGACATGCAGTTGCCTGAGGAAGCTTCCAGCTTCCATTCCAGCATCACCCTGGTCCATCTCTGTGATTTACCCCTTCTTGTCCGTCTCTGTAAACAGGGGATAATAAACCTACATGGGGTTGGGGTTTGGATTAAATGAAATAATGTAAAGTGCTCAGAGCCTCACCTGGCCCACAGTCAACCATCAATTAATATCAGCTATTTTTTTTTTTAAGATTTTATTTATTTATTTGACAGAGAGAGACACAGCGAGAGAGGGAACACAAGCAGGGGGAGTGGGAGAGGGAGAAGCAGGCTTCTCGTGGAGCAGGAAGCCCGATGCGGGGCTCGATCCCAGGACCCTGGGATCATGACCTGAGCCGGAGGCAGATGCTTAACGACTGAGCCACCCAGGCGCCCCAATATCAGCTATTATTAATAGCGTTATTTATTTATACTCTGAGTACTCGGAGGAGGAGAAAAGGTCTCCCTAAACTCACATAGAGTGTCCCAGAAGCTGTGACAGGTTGTAGGCACCCCCTGGAGCTCAGAGCCACCCAAGCCACATGGGGAGGACATTTCTGTGAGGCAGTGAGCTGTGCAGGCTTAGGGAGGCCACAATGATCCGGAAGCGACTCTTTGGCCTTGCTGCCCACTCAGCCCAGCCTCTGGGCAATGCCACCTCCCACCATCAGTGCTGCCCTGGCCTGGGATCTGGGAGTCCCCAGGCCCCACTCCCCTTGCTCTTCCCTCATCCCTCTGGCCCTGTTCCCTCTCCTGGGGACCCAAACACAGGGTCAGGCTCAGAGGGAAGTTAGGAGGATTGGCTCCAGACCCTGCTCTACCTCCTGTCCAGCAGGACCCCAGACAAGTCACAGTCGTAGGAACAGAAGTCTGGGAGGGATCGGAGACTGCAGAGTGAAGCCGTTTGTGTGCCCTTAGACGGACCATGCACCCCTTCTGGTCTCTCCTCTTTGGTCAAGGTGTTTATGATTTTGAGAGACGGAGAGAGGGAGTGGCCTGCTGACCCCTGATTCTGGGCAGGACCTGCCCTCACCTCGTCAAGTGAAAATCTCTTACCTCCCCATAAACCCAGAAGTGTCACGGTTTCTTTCTGTAAACCCATTAATTCCCAACCCAAATGTGTGTGTGTGTGTGTGTGTGTGTGTGTGTGTGTGTGTGTGGTCATTCAGTCACAGTCATAAATTTAGAACCCAGTGGGATCTTAAAGGTCATCTAGCCTACGGATCTCACTTTACAGATAAGAACCTGCAGTCCAGAGAGATTCAGACTTACTCACGTTCGGGTCTGGGCCCAGGACTGGGAGGAGGGGAGAGCAACAACCATGACTGGGCCCTACGTGTGCTGTGCATTCCTTTTGAGCCAGGGAGGAAGAAGGTGTACCTGCCAGAGCCCGGGGTGGGAGGGTGTGGGAGGTGGAGTTCAAGCTGTGGGTCCTAGTGGGCAGTGGAGCTCCCCCAGGCGAGGACTGCATTTTGTCTACGGTGACCACGACGCCATGTCTCACGAGGTCCAAGGTGCCATCAATCGTATGAGGCATCACTAATTAGTATTGCAAAAATGCCTTCTTGGCGATAGATTGTGGTAACAGTTGCACAAAAATGTGTATGTACCTAACACCACTTAACTGTGTAGTCATAAATGGTTAGAATGGTTTTATGTTATGTGTATTTTGCCATAATTAAAAATAATTTTAAAAAGCCATGAAGGAGGGCGCCTGGGTGGCTCAGTTGGTTAAGCGACTGCCTTCGGCTCAGGTCATGATCCTGGAGTCCCTGGATCGAGTCCCGCATCGGGCTCCCTGCTCGGCAGGGAGTCTGCTTCTCCCTCTGACCCTCCCCCCTCTCATGTGCTTGCTCTCTCTCATTCTCTCTGTCTCAAATAAATAAATAAAATCTTAAAAAAAAAAAAAAAGCCATGAAGGAAAACGACCCAAGAAATACTTTCTTACCAATTTTGGTTTGTATCTAATGAAAGAAATCTTTCGGATTGATTTAGATATTGGTTGGTTTTTTTTTTTTAAGTCAAAATCACTCTTTTGCAATTATCGAAAAGGAAATGATCGGTAAAGCAAACTGGGTAAGATAGTCCCCAAATGTCTTCACATTCGGAGTCCACATTTCTTAAATCTCTTTTTGATTCAGAGCACTCAGGGTTTTCCTACACGGCATCACCCTCTGTGCCATCAGGAGTGTAGAGACGTACCATTTCCTACAAGAGTGTCCGCGATCATGTCCAGAATTTTTCCCCAAGCTTCAGACACTCCTTCCGTAGGCTCTGCCACACGTGTTTTCTTGCTTCACATGTGACTGGCAATCATGTGGCCCTGGTCTCGGTAATCAGACATAACACAGTTTCATCTACCTCTGGGACTCTTCCTTTCCTAGGTCCTATAAGACAGCTGGCTGTTGTTTCGTGAGAAAATATGAGTGTGTGTGTTATCTGCTGGTGGCCCGAAGGAGGGGCTGAGACCCTGGAAAAGCGGAGGTAGGAAGAAGGTGTGTGTGGGGAGCCGGGCCAGCAAGGATGCCCCATGAGGGAGTGCAGGGACAGAATTCAGGAGGTGCTGTCTGACAGTTGACAAAAGGTGTGTTTCCTGCTCTGAGCTGAGCTGCAAATGCCCTCCATTCTCCCCACAAGGGCAGTAAAAGTGGGTCACACTCCACAGCCTGTGAGGCTGGGACTTCAGGGAATGAGGGAAAAGCGACAGGGCCAATCCCTGGCCAGGTGAAGTGGAACAGAGCAAAGAGAGCAATTCCGGGCAGCAGTGGCCGGAGGGGTGGGAGACTGGGGCTCAGCCCCGTAGGAGGCATGAGAAGTACTGTAGGGTGTCAAGTCCGTACAGTTCGGGGACAAGGTGTAAGCCATTGGATTTCTACATAGGGTTACAGATAAAATACACAATGCCTGAGTATGTTTGCATTTCAGAAAAATAACAAATACATTTTTAGCATAAGTATATTCCAAGCAATATTTAGGACATACTCACACTGAAAAGTTATCTGTTATCTATAATTGAAATTTAACTGGTTGTCCTGTATTTTTATTTGTTAAATCTGGCAACCCTATTCTATTTGAAAGCGAAGGGGGCACCCAGAGGACTGAAGACCTGGGGACAGCTGGGTTTCAGACTAAGTCTTACAAGGACTTTTGGGGTTGAGTCTCACTAGCCCCATTTTATACAGGAGAAAACTAAGGCAGAGAGAGGTTGTAAAAGTTGTCTGGGATCACAAGTCTGGTAAGTGGAGGAAATGAGCTATGGATACAGGTCTGTCTGATACAGAAGTTCAGGCTTAAAGGAATGTTGAAAAAGAAAAGCAAAGCTGGTGGCATCGCAATTCCGGACTTCAAGCTCTGTTACAAAGCTGTCATCATCGAGACAGTATGGTACTGGCACAAAACCAGACACATAGATCAATGGAACAGAATAGAGAGCCCAGAAACGGACCCCCAACTCTATGGCCAACTAATCTTCAACAAAGTAGGAAAGAATTTCTAATGGAAAAAAGTCTCTGCAACAAGTGGTGTTGGGGAAATTGGACAGCCACATGCAGGAGAATGAAACTGGACCATTTCCTTACACCACACACAAAAGTAGACTCAAAATGGATAGAAGACCTAAATGTGAGACAGGAATCCATCAAAATCCTAGAGGAGAACACAGGCAACAACCTCTATGACCTTGACCACAGCAACTTCTTGCTAGATGCGTCTCCAAAGGCAAGGGAAGCAAGGGAAAAAATGAACTATTGGGACTTCATCAAGATAAAAAACTTCTGGGGCGCCTGGGTGGCTCAGTCGTTAGGCGTCTGCCTTTGGCTCAGGTCATGGTCCCAGGGTCCTGGGATGGAGCCCTGCATCAAGCCCTGCATCAGGCTCCCTGCTCAGCGGGAAGCCTTCTTCTTCCTCTCCCTCTGCCGCTCCCCCTGCTTGTGTTCCCTCTCTCGCTGTGTCTCTCTCTGTCAAGTAAATAAACAAAATCTTAAAAAAAAAAAAAAGATAAAAAGCTTCTGCACAGCGAAGGAAACATTCGACAAAACCAAAAGACAACGGACAGAATGGGAGAAGATATTTGCAAATGTCTTATCAGATAAAGGGCTAGTATCCAAAATCTATAAAGAACTTATCAAACTCAACACCCAAAGAACAAGTAATCCAATCAAGAAATGGGCAGAAGACATGAACAGACATTTTTCCAAAGAAGACATCCAAATGGCCAACAGACACATGAAAAGATGCACAACATCACTCATCATCAGGGAAATACAAATCAAAACCACAATGAGATACCACCTCACACCAGTCAGAGTGGCTGAAATTAACAAGTCAGGAAACGACAGATGTTGGCAAGGATGCGGAGAAAGGGGAACCCTCTTACACTGTTGGTGGGAATGCAAGCTGGTGCAGCCACTCTGGAAAACAGTGTGGAGGTTCCTCAAAAAGTTGAAAATAGAGCTACCCTATGACTCAGCAACTGCACTATTAGAGATTTACCCCAAAGATACAAGTGTAGTGATCCGAAGGGGCACCTGCACTCCAATGTTTATAGTAGCAGTGTCCACAATAGCCAAACTATAGAAAGAGCCCAGATGTCCATCAACAGATGAATGGATAAAGAAGATGTGGTCCATATATACAATGGAATACTACTTAGCCATAAAAAACCCCGCAATCTTGGTATTTGCCGTGACGTGGATGGAACTAGAGGGCATTATGCTAAGCGAAATAAGTCAATCGGAGAAAGACAATTATCATATAATCTTGCTGATATGTGGAATTTAAGAAACAAAACAGAGGATCATAGGAGAAGAGAGGAAAAAATAAAACAAGACGAAATCAGAGAGGGAGACAAACCATAAGAGACTCTTAATCATAGGAAACAGAGGGTTGCTGGAGGGGAGGGGGTGGGGGATGAGGTAACTGGGTGATGGATGTTAAGGAGGGCAAGTGATGTAATGAGCACTGGGTATTACACAAGACTGATGAATCACTGACCTCTACCTCTGAAACTAATAATACATTATATGTTAATTATCTGAATTTAATTTAAAAAAAAAAAAGTTCAGGCTTTACCTCCATTGATTGGTTGCCTTTGTCCTCCAAACCCCACCTCAAAGGCCAGGCAGTCCTAATGGCCACGGCCAGGGTCTAGGCAGGGACAATTGCAACTCCAGCCCTCTGTCTCCTTCCCATGGGGTGGGGCCCAGGGATCTCACCTAGCCTCGCAGAGCTCCCCACTGCCCACAAAACAAGGCAGGACCTTGAGCTTGGCACATCCTCCTTCCAAGCCCATCATCTCTGGGTCCTGATAAGTGTTGTGCCCTCTGCCTGGGACACGTGTGACCAGCACTTTCTCGTGGGTACCTCTTCCTTGAACTCTGGGCCAGTGGCTCGCCAGCCTTTCTGACAGAGGCTTGCAAGAAGACACACACTTGATACCCTAACCCACAGACATGATCTCAGTAGGTAGATGGATAATATAGATGTGGATATGGCCATAGATAGCTGAAACTTTTTTTTTTTAAGATTTTATTTATTTATTTGACAGAGAGAGACACAAGCAGGGGGAGGGGAGAGGGAGAAGCAGGCTTCCTGCAGAGCAGGGAGCCCGATGTGGGGCTTGATCCCAGGACCCCGAGATCATGACCTGAGCCGAAGGCAGACGCTTAACGACTGAGCCACCCAGGCGCCCAGATAGCTGAAACTTCTATTTCCCAAACAATATTTCCTCATTCTGAGGCTTTAAAATCCTATTCTATTTCACTGAAAAAGCAATTTAGGTCACAACTACTAAATTGATTTCATGACCCACTAATGGGTTGCCACTCACAGTTTGAAAAATACTGCTTTTGACCCTGGCTCAAAAGTCACTTTCTCACTGGGGAAGACTTCCCGTAGCCCCAGTAACACGCACTTCTAGGACCACCCCATGGTGTGCCTTGCCCTTTCGTATCACTCAGAGGCTTGTAATGATCTGCTCATGTCTGACTCCTCCCCTGGACTGTGAACTCCCAGACTGCAGGGACCCTATCTGGGTTTGCTCCCCGTTGCACCCCCGGGGCCTAGTACAAGGCCTGGCATATTATACGTACTTGATAAATGCTCATCAAGGGAATAAATGAGCAAAACCATCAGCTCTTGTCCCTCCAAGCCCCCCTGTCCCCCCTCCCTGCACCCTGTCCCACACCCTCTATGTTGCAGCCACATGGCATTCTTTAGGGACCTGATTTAGGAGAGAACTCAGAGCCTGGGTGGAAAGGGGGAGTGTGTATTTGTGCTCTGGTGGGGTAAGGAAGGGTCAGGAACAAGTCTGTCCTCATTTGAAAAGGATCAGGTGTGAGTAAGGGGCTGGGGGCAGGGAGACCTTTTAATAACCCTGCCTCGTGAAGTAGGGAGTTCCCATTTGCTTCGGGGAGTCCCACAAAAGCCGAGCGAACACCGGGGAAGCTGGGGCAGCAGGAGTTGCTGCGTGAGTGGGGAAGGCTGGACAAACTGCCTAATGGGGACCAATACAGCTAGCTCTGCAGCATGGAGAAGCCCAGGCTGCAAGCTAATGAAGCCTCCTTACAGGGGGCAGCTGGGAGCCATTGTGGGTGCTAGCAGCAGGGAGACCAGCTGGGGCTGGGGGCTGCAGGAGGGCATACTGTTCCTCCCTTGACTGAACTCCTCCTAGTCCCCGGCTTCATCCCCTATGACATCTGGGGGAGGCGGCCAGGCTGGAGGCCCCAAAGAGCCAAGGGTGCCCTTTTTTTTTTTTTTAAGATTTTACTTATTTGAGAGAGAGAGTAAGAGCGGGGCAGGGAGGAGCAGAGGGAGAAGCAGGCTCCCCACTGAGCAGGGAGCCCAACGTGGGGCTCCATCCCAGGACCCTGGGACCATGACCTGAACTGAAGGCAGATGCTTAGCTGACTGAGCCACCCAGGTGTCCCTCAAGGGTGCCTCAGTGGCCCCATGGCTCCCTGGGCTTCCACCCACCCTGGGGGGCTCCTCCCACAGGGCTCGAGGGCAGAGTGGGAAAGTATTCGCCAGATGGCCAGGAGAGCCTGTGTCTCTGCCCTACAGGGATAGAGAGGGGCTGCAAATGCCAGGGCATGCCGGGGTCATTACCAGGGAAGGGGTGGTGGTAATGAGCTGGAAGGGTTACGGGCAGCGCCCCACCACCTTGCTCGCAAAGGTCACCCAAACCTGTTTAACTCCCCACTCAGAACAGCGGCAGCTAAACCACCCTGGCTCCCGGGTGCCGGCCTCCAGTGAGGGCTCTGTGGGCTCCAGTGACTAGGTAACTTGCAGAACCCGGTTCAGACTCTGTGCCGGGTCCCTCTCCTCCCCACCGTGCCATCGTGCCCACCTTCCTCCCTCCCCGGCGCCTCACCCCTTCGTGTCCTTCCCGGGCCTCAGCCTCTGTCGGCCTCACACCTCTCCTTGAGGCCTGCCCTGCACGTCCATTGCGTGAAGTGCTGGGCTCACACTCCTCTCACCCGGTCATCTCAATTGTGTGGTGAAGTGGGTACCAACCCCATTTTAAGGATTAGGGTAAGAGAGGCTCGGGAACATTAAGCTGGCTACCACTTCCTCTGCCCCCACTCCATAGCCCCCTGCCTCACCTCCATGAGAGCACAGAACATGCTTCTGGCTGAGTTGCTAAGCTCTGAGGACAGGTACTGTATCAAATTCATCTTTGTAGTCACACTGCTTAGCACGTGATTGGCATATAGTAGACGCTCAAAAGAATGTTTGTAAAATAAACTGTTTACCCAAGGTCAAAATAGCTAGGAAATAGCTAAGTCATAACTCAAACTCAGATCTTCCTGAAGCCCAACCCAGCCCTACACCCTTCACCCTCCTTCAGGAAGCCTCCCTTGACTTAATCAAGGGAGCCTTGTCCACCCCACTCCCCAGAATCCTGGGTGTTTGGTGCGTTCTTATCCCCCTTCTCCCCCACAGTCCCTGAAGGCAGGGTCCTGAGATGGCATCCCAGCCTGGTTCTGACCCCCCCCAGCTCTGCCCCCAGAACCCAAGAGGAGCTCTGTGAATGTGGGATGCCCAGGCCTGGGGGTGGGGCGGGGCCCTGGCCAGGAAGACCTCAGCCAAAACAACTGTGTTTCCTGCCTGTGGCCTCGGCTACCTCCTCGTGACCCCTGTTCATCCAGCCAGATTTCCACCTGGTACTGGGCCTGCCAGCTTCTCACGAGAGCCAGCCCAGGCCTTGGTATTCTCCTGGGGTGGGTCCAGGTGGGGCACCTAATCCTCTGCTCATTTTGCTGCAATTTAATACTAGCCTCCAATTTTCATGCTCTGCTGCCATCCTATCCTCCTCCCTCCGGCCTCTGCTGGGGGAAGGGAGGACTGAGGACGCCCTATAGCACCTCTGAGGGCCCCCTGGAAGTCCCTCAGGCTGACCACACCCCAGGCATGCTCAGCTGAGAGCTGAGCATTGACCTTGGGAGGGAGGGACTGCTGTCCCCACTAAGGGAGCAAGGCCTGGGTGTCCAGCGGCCTGGGGGTGGATCCTGATTCCACCTCTTAGGCTGCCTGGCTCTGGGATCCAAAGCCGCACAGGCTCTCCCAGCGTCCAGGTAAACAAACGTCAAAGTGCCTGCACGTGGTGCGTGTTCACTTCCCCAGGGGCTGAGGGCCCATGGCTCTGGGAAGTCCTTTCCTTATTTAACCACCCACCTTCTGGCTGCAATGTTGGCCCATTCTCTCTGGTTCTAGCTGACGAATGTCCATTTTCTTAGGATTTTAGGGCACTTGAAACAGGTCATTGTATTTATTTATTCAAGCAACAGTTACTGAGCAGCAGCTGTGTGCCAACCACTGTTTTAGGCTTGAGATGCGTCAGGGAACAAAACTGACAAAGATCCCCTGCCTGGCAGGGTCGACTCTATGGGCCGGTTTCTCAGTCCAAGGGGCAGTTTATTAGATGGCCTTTCCCAGCCTGTTCTCCTCCACTTTTTTTTTTTTAAGAATTTATTTATTTATTTGAGAGAGAGAGAGAGAATGAGTGGGGAGAGGGGCAGAGGGAGAGGGAGAAGCAGACTCCCCGCGGAGCAGAGAGCCTGATGCGGGGCTGATCCCAGGACCCCGAGATTGTGACCTGAGCCAAAGTCAGACACTTAACCGACTGAGCCACCCAGGCGCCCCTCTCCTCCATGTTAAACAACATGAACGACGGGACATGAAAAGAAACTGAAAATATTGGAAAATCACAGTGTCTCCTCTCAGCTGTCACCTTCGCCCCCGTCTTACTGCCACAGCTCGAATTTAAGTCGTGTCACACGAGCACAATGATCAGTGTGTGCTGTTCCTCCAAAAGTTCGACAGAGTTCCCACGTGACCCTGCAATTCCACTCCTAAGTGTTTATCCAAAGGAGATGAAACCAGGCGTCCAAACAAGAACTTGTGCACACATGTCCATAGTAACTCCATTCACGATAGCCCAAAGGTGGGAACTACCCAGATGGCCGTCTACAGATGAGTGGATAAGCAAAATGCAGTCTATTTACACAATGGAGTATGATCCAGCCATAAAAAGGAGTGAAGCACTGATACGTGCAATGACGTGGATGAACCTTTTGAGATTACTGCCGAGGGAAAGAAGCCAGACACAAAAAGCCACAAACTGGTGAGTCCACCGATGTGAAATGTCCAGAAGAGGCAAATCCATAGAGACATACAGCAGATGAGTGGTTGCCAGGGGCTGGGTGAAGGGGGAGGGAGAGCGACTGCTTGATGAGTATAGGGTCTCCTTGTGGGCTTAATGAAATATTCTGAAACTGGAGATTCACAACACTGAATTTACCCAATGCTACTGAGTTGCACACTTTGAGATGGTTGAAATGGTGAAAATTTTGTGTTATGTTATTTTACAGTTAAAAACCAAAAGGGTGTGCTGTGTGGGATTCTTGCTCCATTTATTGCTTCTACTCCCCCCACCCCCACCCCAGGGCCTTTGCACATGCTGTTCCTGCTACCTGGGATGCTCATCCCTCCTGTCTTCTTTTAGTTCATCCTTCAGATCTCAGTGTAAACGTGACTTCCACAGAGAGGATCAAGCCCCCTATTACATGCTTGACCACCATGGGCCACCCTGGTGGAGCACTTGTCTTGGTCATAATTATGACGTTTATATGATGAATGTCTCCCCTACTAAACTGTAAGATTCTGGAGAGAAAAGGGAACCTGTGTATGGTTGGCTTCCTGCTGTATCCCTAGGACTTAGCTTAGTGCCTGGCGTACAGTAGATGCTTGATAAATGTTTATTGAGTGCATAGATTAATAAACGTCCCTAAGGGAAATCTGATCAAGTCATTTCCCCCAGCAGCGCCAGCTCCGATGGTTTCCCCATTACTGCCACTGCCACACTGAGCCTTCATGAGCACCACAACTCATCCAATCACCACGGACAGTCAGGATGAGGCTGCAGAAACCAGGCATGGCAACGAGAAGGAACAGCCAAACTCCCGGGTAGCTTAGGAGGTAAGACAGAGTTGGTCAGTAAGGGTGGAGTTCAGGTCAATCACTGGTATTAGGGTGAGGGAAGTCAGGTGGCAAGTGGGCTGTCTGTCTGAGTTGGACTCGTGAACGCGTCAGTTGGGGCTGCCTCAGTTGGGCTTTCCAAGAAATGGTTGTTGAACGAATGTGTGAAAGAATAAACCAAGAACCTGCAGGGTAAGTGCTGGGCACTTAGCAGAGCATAAAGGTGGGTTCTGGGCACATTAGAAAGGAGCTTCCAGGGGCCTTGGTGGGTGGTGAGATGTGGGGTCGAGGGAGGGACGAGGACAGAGTGACTCCAGGTGTGTAGTTGGGCCCTGCTGCCCTTTACCAAGATGGGGAGCCCTGGATGGGGAGCAGGTTGGGAGAGAAATGATGAGATGGGTCTGGATGTTGAGGTGCTTCTGGGATGGCTCGAAGAAGTTTCTGGGGCAGTTGCCGAAGCCAAAAGCAGTGGGTAGGAGCGAATGGGAGAGGAGACAGAAGGGGAGGCCAGAGGGGGTTTCAGGGCTCATGGGAGCAGCTGGGGAAGAATACACAGTTGGAGAGAGGGATGAGGGAGGGGATAACAGATGGTGCTCCATGCCCAAGGAGGAGGGGGGAGCTGGGATCCAGCCTCCAGGCTAGGCCTTGTCAGGAGGGGGGAAATGTGTGTTTCCGAAGAAAGAAAGGCAGGGTATGGGTGGATCTTCCCCACACAGGAAGAGAGCTGGGCTTCCAGCAGGTGGAGAGGAGGTTTAAGGACAAAGCTGAGGAAACAGGAAGGCCGGGGAGGGAGAGAGGGAAGAGAAGCAGAGAGATGAAAAAGCAGGGAAAAGCTGGATGGCTACATGGACTCAGCTCAGATGGTGAAGCCTGGATACAAGACTTCCAGAACAACCCCCTCTGGGGGCCCCTGCTGCATGGGGGCAGCAGGCCTCTCAGGAGGGGTCAGCCACAGCTGGAGTTGTGTTTCTGAGGAACCCAGGCCCTCTTCTCTGGCCCCATGGACACTCTCTTCATTCAGGCCTTCAGCATCTTTTGCTCTGATCCCCCAAACAGCAAATGTATCTATCCCCTGACCCCACAGACTTCTCTTTCCAGGCCCCTTTATTCCCCAGAGCAACCTTGGCCCTGTAGTCTTCCCCAGAACCCTTCCCTGCCTGCACTCCATCCCCCCACAGGATAAACTCCCCCCCCCCCCCCCCCCCCCCCGAAAAACCCCACCCCCCCCCCCCCCCCCCCCACCAAATCTTCTTACACCACACAGGCTGAGCTTGGGACTACTTGTACTTCCCTGAATAGTCTCTGTTCTAGCCTCCAGGCTGTGCACACAGTACCTTCCTCCTGAAAGGCCTTCTCCACCTCCCGGCTGGCTCCTGGCCCCATCCTTTTCTTCCCCCAAGAAGCCTTCCCGAATGATCCAAGACTGCCCCTCCTAGGTGTTCCTAGAGTGTTCTGGGCTTTCCTTATCACAGAGCCATCACAACACTGTGACGTCTCTGCTCTGGCCTGCCTTCCCCACCATGGATGGTACAAGAGCTGGGTCTTAGGTCTCTAACACGGGGCCTAGGGTCTGGCCCAGTGTAGAAGCTCAATAAAAATGTCTTGAGTGAATGTACTAGTTGGTTGAATTGGGCTGGGCTGAGCTACTGGTGGTCTAATTAGTTCAAAGGAATAGTGTCTTGTTCCTCTTCCGATGGCATCCCTGGACAGTTGTTCGGGGGGTAGAAAGACAGTGTCTGGGATGGATCAGAGTTACCGGGATGGCTTTTCACCATACAACTGTCAACCTCCCTGGAGGTCATATTGTCTGAATTACGTATGGGTGAGAATGGGGAGGAGTGGCGCCTACATACTGAGAAAGCTCCCTGGGTGATGCTGACCCTTCACACCTCCCAGCCTCCCTGAAAGTGCTTGTTGAAGGCTGAGTTCGGGGCCATCTTCAAGGTGATAACAACCATCTCTGGGGTTCAACCAAGGTGTGCTGAGTTCTGAAACCGCTGCCCAGAGCCTCCACACCATGTTGCCCTCACCATGACCACCACGGCCACTGCCCCCTAGAGAATTTCTGGTTACCTCATTCCTGTAGGGGTGACTCCTTGGGTGCCCCGTACACCCTCATCCTGTCCAGAATCCTGCATGGAGACCGTCTGAGGCAAATGACCCCCCACAACACCTCGTTCCGTTTAGCTCTGCCCCCTCCTCCTTCCACAGTCACGTCTTTGCCAAGAAGCTCTCTTTGACCAAATTCTACCCCTCCCAACTCCCTCGCTGCCCCCAGCTCTGGACAGATTCTGATCTCTCGTGGGTGTGGTGCTATACCCCATCAGCGAGCGCGAGTCCTGTCCTCAAGCAGGCTTCATCCCATCCTGGGGTCAGGGACAGAAATGGGGGCAGGGCTGGAAAGTAGAGAGCTCTTGAGGGTGCACAAAGTGGAGTGAGGCCCCAGAGCCTGAGTCTGAGCAGCCAGGACTGGAGGAGGAGGCAGTCCCTGAAGGAGGCAGCAGGTCACAGTCCTGAAGAGCACACTGGAATTCTCTCCCCAGACTGGTGGGGGCTGCCTGGAGCTGCAGAGGGCAGTTAGCACACTGCTCCAGGGATTCACGTTCCATCAGCGCTTTCCCAACAGTCCCCGGGAGCAACGTGAGTCCTGAGCCCCTGAGGACTTGTCTAGCTGTGGACACAGAGTGGGGTTGGGGGTTGAGGTCACCCTGGGAAGGAGGCCCTCCTCAGGGGAGCAGGTCCCCACTCCACAACTCTGCAGTCAATTTTAGCAGCAGCTGGGCAACGCCCAGTCCCTTGGCTCATGAGAGCCGGAAGGAAAGCTGGTGACGGCCTGTCTCATCAGTGGTTCCTGCGTCCAGGGCTTCACGAAGGCTGGGGTGGGGGTTCTCAAGCTCTTCACTATAATTCATCAGGTGCACCAGCCTTTGAACATTTCCCTGACATGAAGCTGCCATCAAGTAACTCAGCCATAAAGAGCCTCTGCTTTTTCCTGGAATTCCATCAAGCCAGGTTGGCACCGCTTTCTATCTGCTACAGATCTGAGTCTGCTCCATACATCTTCCAGTAACGAAAAATGAGGGAACAAATTAATCATTACTTACATGTGGTCCGCTCGGTTGGTAACATTTTTCAAAGCATGATGTCCATGGCACTAGTAGGGGGTAGGAATAGATAACAGACGGTGTCTTTGATGGTGAAAAGGTAGGATATTATTATCCATGCCAACCCTACAGGATGCAGCTGAGGTCCAGAGAGGGAAAGAGATTTTCCAAGGTGGCACAGCTGATAAATATCAAATTTGAATCCAAGTTCCCAACTCCCAGACCAGAGCACTTTCCACCAGGCCACCTGCCCTCTCCCTCCTCCCAGGGAGAATAGAGACTACACCCCAATACACATGATCGGCTCCGTTTTACATTTGTGGGTCCCTATTCCTTATGAGAGTCAGTCTTTCAAACACCCTCTTTAGAATCCTTGACCAATCTATTTATTCAAGCATGGTGCCCCTAGTCAATTGTATTGTATTGCATATTTTTTTTTTTTAAAGATTTATTTACTTACTTGAGAGAGAGAGTGCACAAGCAGGGAGAGGGCATAGGGAGAGGGAGAAGCAGACTCCCAAGCACACTCCCTGCTGAGCAAGGAGCCCAAAGCAGATGCTGATGCCACGACCCTGAGATCATGACCCGAGCCGAGCCGAAACCAAGAGTCCACGCTTAACCCACTGAACCACCCAGGCACCCCTATTATATTGCATATTTAAATGTTGCTAAAATAGTAAGTCTTAAAAGTTCTCACCACAAGAAAAAAATTTGTGAGTCGGTATGGTGATGGATGGTAACTAGGCTTGATTGCAGTGATCATTTCACAGTGTATACAAATATCGAAGGGTCATGTTGTACACCTGAAGCTGCTATAATGTTATATGTGAACTAGACCTCAATAAAAGAAAAAGAGGGCACCTGGGTGGCTCAGTTGGTTAAGTGACTGCCTTCGGCTCAGGTCGTGATCCTGGAGTCCCAGGATCGAGTCCCACATCGGGCTCCCCACTCAGTGGGGAGTCTGCTTCTCCCTCTGACCCTCTTCCCCTCTCATGCTCTCTCTCACTCTCTCTCTCTCAAATAAATAAAATCTTAAAAAAAATAAAAATAAAAATAAAAATAAAAGAAAAAGAGTAAGTGCCGAGAAAGTCAATACTATGGATGAACCTGGAGGATATTGTGCTCAGTAAAATAAGTCAGAGAAAGACAGATACCATATGATTTCACTTATATGTGGAATCTAAAAAACAAAATAAACAAATGAACAAAACAAAGCAAAACTCACAGATACAGAGAATGGATTCGTTGTTGCCAGGGTGGGTTGGGGAGTCGGGTGAAATGGGTGAAGGGGGCCAAGAGGTACCAACTTTCAGTTATAAAATACATTAAGTCACGGGGTACAGCATGGTAACTATAGTCAATAATATTGTATGGTGTATTTGAAAGTTACTAAGAGAGTAAATCTTAAAAGTTCCCACTACAAGATGAAAAAATTGTAAGTTGGCATGGTGACGGAGGGTAATTAGATTTGTGATCATCTTGCAATGTATACATATATATCAAATCATTACATTGTTCACCTGGAACTAATAGAATGTTACAGGTCAATTACATCTCAATTAAAAAAAAAGAGTAAGTGCCAAGAAAGTTCATACTATATGATTGCATCTATATAAGGTACAAAATCAGACAAAATTGATCTATGCTGTCACAAGCCGGGACAGTGGTTATCCTTGGGGTAGGTGGTGCTGGGGAGGGAACGAGAGGAATTCGGTGGTGCTGGTCACGTTCTGTGTCTTGATCCAGTTCTGGTTACACAGGTGTGTTCAGTCGGTGAAAATGCATCAGGCTTTTTACTAATGACATGTGCATCTTGATGTATGTTTGTAATATGCCAATTAAAAACTTTAAGAGGTATGTGATCAATAAATACTTGTCATTGATAGATGGAAGAAAGCACTTTGGGACTGTTTCTAACCCATGCTTTAAATATGGGACAAAGCTACAGCCCCCGCCCCCATCAGCGGTCCACAGTGCTATGGAGGCTCTCCCTGCCCCCACAGCTTGGCCGGTCAGCCAAAGGCCCCCCCCAGGGACAGATGGAAAGTCCGCATCTTGCAACACCCAAGCTTCGTCAGGACCGGTAACCTCTGGCCCAGTTCCCACCGGGCCTCCCGGGAGAGTGTCAAAGTGTGCAGTGAGTAAGGACCCTGAGGCGAATGTCCAGCTGGTGACAGAGATACGTCGATGGCAAGGAAGGCAGGGGATGGCAGACATTGAAAGCCCTCTTGAGGAAAGGACCGCTGGAATCCAGAGCCTGGTGGGACTTTGAGCCGTGTGCTGACTCAGGTGGACATAATGACATCTTTTAGACAGTTTCGGACTTGCCCGGTTCTTGGGAGAAGGACGCGTCTGAGCGCCAGAGTGTGTATGGGTTCCTGTGTGTGCTTGTGAACATGCCTCTGCTCTAGCCGTTCCATCTGCCGGGAACACCTTACCCACCTTGCCTGCAACCCTCCCGTCCTAGTCTCCACCTCACAGCATCCTAGGCAGGCGTCCAGGATCAGTTCAAAGGCCTGATGTGGTCTGACACCTCCCTGCCTCGCAGCCAGAATGACTCCTGCCCTCCTGCTCTGGGCCCCTGTGTGAGCCAGGACGCGGCCCCCTGACTCCGAGGGGTGGCGTGTGTGCCAGCTCCACTCCTGGACTGTGTGCTCCCGAGGGCAGGGGCTCCAACCCCAGCTCTCCGAAGGACCATGGAAGGGACAAATGCACGCATCTAGCTCTGGGAGCATGTATTAGGATTGATCAGGGCTAATCCCTCTAAACAAAGAAAATCATTAGCGGATTAATTAAGAGCCCTGTTTGGAGTGCTAATTCAAAGGCTAATAATCTTTTAGTTTAAGCAAGTTCTGATGCTTCAGTAAGACCTGTCATTGTTGCAGTATTGATTGAAGCCAGGCCCTCGCTGTGGAATGCCTGAGTATGCAATTCACACATAATTCCTCCAGTAATTTGGCACAATTTTCTCTTATTGACAAGCATTGTAATGACTGTAATAAGCTATGGAAACCTCAGGTGAAACAACACATGACTACACCTCTCAATAGAGGTGTAACCGTGAATTTAATGAATGCATTTCCTAAGTCTTTTGTAAAGGGTGTTTGTCCAGGTTCTGATCAGAGTATGAACTATGTGAGTGACTCAATAGCGTTCATTTATTTGTTCACTCATTCATTTATGCACACAGCATATACTCAACAGGGGCCATGGGAAATATTTTCAAGTAAAGAAGACACCAGCCTTGCCCTCAGTGAGCTTGTCTTTCAGTGAGATGGGTGATCCCACCAACCCCACGAGAGTACAAGATGCTGTAAGAGAAGTATTCTACTAGTGAGATGTCCAGAGGAAGGCAGATCCTGAATGAAGAGTCTGGGAGAGGTTCCCTGGAGGAGGTGGCTTTGGGATTGGAATGAGTTAAATATGTAGGATTTATTTAAATAGGATTTTTTTTTTCTTTCTACAAAAGTAATTCATGCTTCAGCATGGCCGAAAAAATCTTGGAAAAGAACAAAGTTGGAGGAGTCACACTTCCCGATTTGAACTTACTAAAAGCTGCAGTGGTATTCTGTATCAAGAATGTGGTTCCATGAATGGAATGGACTTGACAATCCAGAAATAGGCCCATATATTTATGGGTAAGTGATTTTCAGCGAAGGTGTCAGGACAATTCAGTGAGGAAATAATAATCTTTCAACCAATGATGCTGGGACACCTGGATGTCTAACATGCAAAAGAATGAATTTAGACCCCTTGACTAAAATTAAGTCAAAATGATCAAAGGCCTAATGTAAGAGACTATAAAACTGTCAAAGAAAACATACGAGTTAGTCTCTTTGACCTTGGAGTAGGTGCTTTCTTAGATATGACATCTAAAGCACCATTAATCAATCAAATCGAATTAAAAACTTTTGAGACGCTGGGTGGCTCAGTGGGTTGAGCGTCTGCCTTCAGCTCAGGTCATGATCTCAGGGCCCTGGCATGGAGCCCCGCATCGGGCTCCCTGCTCAGCAGGGTGTCTGCTTCTCCCTCTGCCCCTCCCCCCTAACTCATGCTCTCTCTCTCAAATAAGTAAATAAAATCCTTAAAAAAAATTAAAAACTTTAGAAGAACCGGTCGGGGAGGGAGGAAGGTGGCAAGATGGTGTTGGAAAGCACTATGGTTTGCGTGGACAACAGTGAGTACATGCGGAATGGGGACTTCTTACCCACCTGGCTGCAGGCTCAACAAGACGCTGTCAACATGGTCTGTCACTCTAAGACCCGCAGCAACCCCCTGGGCCCAGCTCGGCCGACGCCCTCATCAGTTCTCCAGTTATGGCTGGTGAAGGTGGTGCCGGTGACTTTGAATTCGGAGTGGATCCCAGTGCCGATCCTGAGCTAGCCCCGGCCCTCCGTGTCTCTATGGAAGAGCCGCGGAAGTGGCAGGAGGAGGAGGCCCGGCGGGCAGCTGCAGCCTCCGCGGCTGAGGCGGGGATCGCCAGAGCTGGCGCTGAAGACTCAGACGACGCTCTGCTGAAGATGACCGTCAGCGAGCAGGAGTTTGGCCGCACCGGGCTCCCTGACCTAAGCAGTATGACCCAGGAGAGCAGATCGCCTATGACATGCAGCTGTCCCTGCAGCGTGCAGAGTTTGGCCAGGCAGAATCAGCTGACATCGATGCCAGTTCCGCCGTGGACACATCTGAGCCCGCCAAGGTGAGGGCCAGAGTTGACTCCCCACCCCCGTCACGTATGAAGTCCCCTGGTGTTCATGTCCTTAGCCCTCTAGGCCTGGAACCATTCTTCAGGGTTTCATAGATGAGCTTTTCGAGGAGCAGAGGGAAAGAAACACCTAGATCTACATTTCTTGTTTGTAAACCTTGCAAAGGCAATAAAATGAACACAGTCCGGGTTGGATAAGTGTCCTGATGTTGTATAATTTTCCTTCCTTCTTGGTGGGAGCAGTCTGGACTGGTGTATAGGATATTGTCTTCCCAGGAGGGTAAAAGAGGCTCCAAGGCAAAGAAAAAGGAGTGGGTGTCTGACAGCAAGAAATCTCAACATGATGGCATCTGTTTTTATCCTGTATGCTCAGGAAGGAAAGTTCCAGTTTCTCTGTTTGGTCACTAATAAATGTGTGAGTTTGTACCATAAACAAACAAACAAACAACTTTTGTGCTTCAAAGAACACCATCAAGAAAATGAAAAAAGAAAACTGATAGAATGAGAGACAGTACTTGAAATCATCTATCTGATAAGAGTCTAGTATCCAATATCTGTAAAGAACATTTGCAACTCAAAAATAAAAAGACAAATAACCCAATTTAAAAATTGGCAAAAGATTTGAATAGATATTTTTCTAAAAATATTTATATATAGAGAGGGAAAATCGGTATTTCTCTATAAATATATAGAAAAGGGCCAATAAGTACTTGAAAAGGTGCGCAGAGTCATTAGTCGTTAGGAAAATGCAAATCAAAACCACAATGGCATACCACTTCACACTCACTAGGATGGCTGTAATAAAGAACAACAACAGACAATAAAAAGTGTTAACAATGTGTGAAGAAATTGGAACCCTCATAAATTGCTGGTGGGAATATAAAATGGGGCAGCCACTGTAGAAAACAGTGTGGTGGCTCCTCAAAAACTCAATATAGACTATATGGTCCAGCAATTCCACTCCTATTCCACTGCATGCCCCAAAGAATGGAAAACCGGGACTTGAATAGATCGTTGCGTGCCAGTATTCACAGCAGCATTATTCACAATAGTCAAAAGTGGAAACAATCCAAGTATCCATCAACAGCTTCATGGATAAGCACAGTGATATAGCCATACAATGAAATATTATTCAGCCTTAAAAAGGAAGGAAATTCTGACACCTGCTACAACATGGATGGACCTTGAAGATATCATGCTAGTGAAAGAAGCCAGACACAAAAGGCCACCCATTTCATGATTCCATTTATATGAAATATCCTGGTAGGCAAATCCACAGAGAGAGTAAGTAGATTAGTGGTGCTGGGGGCCAGGGAGAGGGAGGATGGGGAGTGACTGCTAACGGGTACAGGATTTCTTTCTGGAGTGATGAAAAATGTTCTGGAATTAGAGGGTGGTGATGGTGGTACGACCTTGTGAATATACTAAAAACCACTGAATTGTGCACTTTAAAAGGGTGAATTTTATGTTACGTGAATTGTCAATCGATAAAAAAAGCTAGTGTTGGTTCATAACTTTCCTGGGAGCTTCTTGGGTGATATCTGAAATTGGCCCCCAACGTGGAGGCAGGCCACTCTAGGTTGGAAGGTGATGGTTTTAATAAACAAAGGGAACTTACCCACCAGGCTTGTTTTGGGCAGCAGCAAGACAAATGGATCCCTGCACCTGCCCACCAAATCTTTTTTTTTTTTTTAATTTTATTATGTTATGTTAGTCACCATACAATACATCATTGGTTTTTGATGTGGTGATCCACGATCCATTGTTTTCGTATAACACCCAGTGCTCCATGCAGGACGTGCCCTCCTTAATACCCGTCACCGGGCTAACCAATCCCCCCTCCCCCCTCCCCTCTAAAACCCTGTTTGTTTCTCAGAGTCCATAGTCTCTCATGGTTCATCTCTCCCTCCGATTCCCCCCCCCATTTTCCCCTTCCTTCTGCCCACTAAATCTTAAAAGTTTTTAAAGAGGCCTTAACTGGATTCAGTCACATATACCATGTGGGTGTTTTCAACACCATTACCTCAAGGCTATGTCCTTAGAGCTGCTTCTGGAACTGGGAAAGATAAGCAGAACCATATTCCAAGGACAGGGGAAGGGGGAAGGAGCTTCTATCACCTGGGTCCAGATCATGGGTCAACTGGTGGTCACAACTTTTTGGTGACCTTCGCCAACATGCTTATCATAGTAAGTTTGGAAACAAATATTTTTAAAAAGAAGAAAAATCACCTCCCACGTTTTCACCAGGATGATGTCACGGGCTAGGGGACACATCAGCAAAGGTGGTGGGAAAAGATGGGGTGAGTGTAGCCAGTGTTGGGGATGACTGGTACAGACCTTTGGAGGGCCTGAATGTCAGCTTAGACTACATGGGGGACAAGGAGGAGCCATGAAGAGTGCTGGAGAGAATAAGCTGGCCCCAGTTGGGAGGTCATGCAAGAATCTGGGCAAGAAGTAGGCTCCGATGATGGTCACCATCCCATTGAATACTGAAAATATGTTCTTACTGTAAACCAGCGAGTGTTCATCATGTGTATGCACAGTAAACAATGAATGGTGATGGTAACATTATTTACGATAGAGAGAAAATGGAAACCACACCAGTGTCCAATAATAGGATCTCTACAGTTGTAGGAGAGAACATCACATGGAAAGATGTTCAAAATACATTAAGGGAAAAAAGCAAACACACTAAGAACCTGATTTTGTAAAAAAAAAAAAAAGTTATTTATAACCCCATCCTTATATCCAAGTGGAGGTAGAGAAGCTAAAATGTTACTGATAGTTCTCTGCTTGGTGGAGTTAGCTTGACTTTCTTTGTCTTGTGTTTTCTGTTTAAAAATTACTTTTCTATGATGAACATGTATTAATTAAAAGCATAAACATTAATTTAGATAAAATGGTAGAGAAAAAAAATCCCATTTTGCCAATTTTCTGGTTATTCATGGGAGAATCCAGTGAATCCAGGGGCAGCGGGAGGCAATATCAACAGGTCACCGAATAATTCAAAAGCAATTTGCTTTTTACTTTCTGCAACAGGGCAGAGCCAGGAGCTGAGAGGACCAAGGCAAGAACGCGATTCTCAATATTTGGGAGCCAAAGAAGCTAAGCAGGTCCACACTGCCAGTGGGCAGAAGGTATAACACTTTAGCATAAGAGGGACGCCTGGGTGGTGCAGTCGGTTGGGTGTCTGCCTTTGGCTCAGATCATGGTCCCAGGGTCCTGGGATCGAGCCCCACATTGGGCTCCTTGCTCCGTGGGGAGTCTGCTTCTCCCTCTGCCTGCCGCTCCCCCTGCTTGTGCTCTCTCTCTCTATCTGGCAAATAAATAAATAAAATCTAAAAAAAACCCAAAAAGCACTTTAGCATAGGAAGAACTTTCATCCATTCATGTATTCATTTGTTCATTCATTCAACTACCTGTTTGGTGAGCAGCTTCTATGTGTTAGGCCTGGGAGCTCAGTTCTAGAGTTTACTTGTACTTGAGAAACAGTGCTTGCCCTTGCCAAGCTAGGAGTTGGTTTATAATAAATCTATCTGCCCCATATTGAAGTTGCTTACCTAGTAGAGTAAATAGTTTGAGTGATTTCTATGTGTCAGGTGCCAAGCGCTTTATATAGGTCATCCCATTTGCTCCTCTCAACAACCAAACGAGATAATTGTTAGTATTATTACTCCCTTTTATAGATGATGAAACTGAGCTCTTGACAAGTTAGCAGCTTACCCAGGTTTCTAGGTTTGGAAGTGGTGGGCCTTCCACCTACTAACCTGCCTGACTCCAAGGTGCACATGAGGGCAGCCTTCGTCATCAGCCAGGAGTCGCGTGCTCACCTTGACAATGTTTAGTGAGTTCCTGCTCTGGGCCAGGCGCTGCCTGGGTGTTGGGGACAGAGGGGTCGAAGGCAGGGCCTGTCGTCAAGCAATGCACAGAACTAGGTGGGAATCATAGGTGGATACCACCCTCATTCCACAAAAGAGAAAACCGAAGCTCTGCGAGGTTGAGAGGCATTTCTGAATTTGACACACTACAAAGCACATCAAAACAGGTCCATTTTCTTGCTTCTCTTCATGTTCTTTTTCGTGGTTTTGCAGGTACTCATGAATTAGTGCAATATTCACAAATGTTGCACACAGCAGTTGGGGAATGTTTTGTGAGACTAATTCTTTTTTTTTTTTTTAAGATTTATTTATTTGAGAGAGAGAGAGAGAGAGAAAGAGAGAGCACACAGGTGGAGGGACGGGCAGAAGGAGAGAGAGAATCCTGAAGCAGACTCCACGCTAAACACGGAGCCCCATGGCAGGCTCGATCCCAGGACCCTGAGATCATGACCTGAGCCGGAATCAAGACTCAGCTGCATAACTGACTGATCCATCCAGGCGCCTCAGTGAGACTAGTTCTTAAAACTCTTATATTTGTATATTTATAGGTCTAGGCGTAACATGTAGGGAGCATGATACCAATTCTTTACATTGTTCGACAGTCCCAGTTCTCAAAGTGTGGTCGAAGGACTCCTGGGGATCTCTGAGCCCTTCCAGAGGGTCTGTAAGGTCAAAACCATTTTCATAATAATAAGACATTATTTGCCCTTTTCACGCCAACTCTTTCCTATGCGTACAGTGTTTCCCAGAGGCTGCTTGGCGTGTGGTGTCATCACTGCTCTGATGGCTAATGGAATGTGTGCTTGTGTGTTTTAAAAGTTATCAGTTTTTTTGGGATGCCTGGGTGGCTCAGTCGGTTAAGCATCTGCCCTGGGCTCAGGTCATGATCCTAGGGTCCTGGGATCGAGTCCTGCATCAGGCTCCCTGCTCCGCGGGGAGCCTGCTTCTCCCTCTGCCTCTGCCTCTCTCTCTGTCTCTCATGAATAAATAAACAAAATCTTGAAAAAAAAAAAAGTTATCAGTTTTGGGTCATCTGGGTGGCTCAGTTGGTTAAGCATCAGACTCTTGATCTCAGCTCAGGTCTTGATTTCAGGGTCTTGGGTTCACTGGGCATGGAGCCTACTTAAAAATAAAATAATAATAAAAGTTAAAGTTTTAATTTATAATATGATAAATACTGATATTATAATTCACATAAACAAAAGTTTTTTGGAATTCTCAATAATTTTTAAGAATGTAAAGGCGTTCTGACATGAAAATGTTTGAGGGGCACCTGGGTGCCTCAGTCAGTTGAGAGTCTGACTCTTGATTTCCACTCGGGTCATGATCTCGGGGTCATGGGATGTGTTGGGCTCTGTGCTCAGTGTGGAGTCTGCTTGCTCCCCCACTTGCACTTGCACTCTCTCTCTCAAATAAATAAATAAATAAAATCTTTATTTAAAAATTTTTTAAAAAATTAAAACTGCTATTCTATAGATCTAGTTATTACTTTTAGAAATTTTCACCATATAAGGAATAGCAATTTATATAATGAAAAAAAAATTTGTAATTTTTTATGACAGTGATAATGTATTGTATGCCATCCCATTATTTTGTTTGTACATGATACATAAAATCCGTTGCTGCATTCTGAATCCAAGTATTGCTTTGAGAATTATATTGATAATTTCCAGCCTCAGCAGAGTGAAATTTCTCCAAATTGAAGTTAATAAAAAACTAAAGAACTATAATGACTCAGGGAAGGTTGTCTAATTTGGCATGACTGCCAACAGAACACAAATTATGTGAAAATCTCAATTATAACCATATAATCAGTGATTTTCCTATGACAAAGGCAAGAAAAATAAATTTTATTGAACAAACATGTCATCACTTATGAATTCTGCATAATTACGTATAAATTTATTGCTCAACTGAACATTGCCAGCCCATCAACAGCACTCCCAGACAAGCACAATAATAATTAATTTAGTCTTCCAATGTTTTGTCAATTTTCAGCTCTATAATAACCATAACTTTACATATTTAAAAATTTTTTGTCATTGTGAAAGTATATCATCAAGGTAGGCTGAAAAAACATGTTTTATTTAACACTTTGACACTTTGTCAGCTTAACTGATAACTCTCCCATATTTAAACACATGGTCTGGGAACCTTACCTGGGTCCCGCAAAAGTTAAGAGTGGGCCTGGTACTACACGCTGGGTCATCATTCTTATAGAAGTTGGCAAGAGTTTCCAGAATGTTCAGATCCCAACACCCCCACTCCCCCAATCAACCACTTTTCACTCAACCTGGTAATTCTGCTACCAACAAAAGAGAAGAAGGTGTGGAATCCCCATTTCAGCTGGAATTGTGGTGCTCACTGCCTTTTCCATTGTCCTAGAATTGCCTGAGCAGTGTGAAAAGTCACCATCCAGACACAAGGAACCTCTTGGAGAATGCAATGCAAGGCAAACGCTTTATCTAGGCGGAGACCAGGACAGGGAGACCACCTGAGACACTCCTCCCGTCCCCCAGCACTCTCATGTGGGCTGCAAGGATGAAGTCCAGAATGCGAATGAAGGGCAAGCATCTCCCTAGAGCACAATCATCATCCTTGCATGGGGCTAGGTCTCTGGCTGTGACTGGGTAGGGGTGCTCCAGGCCCGAGGTTCCCTGTGGCTTGCCAGGTGTGTCTGCCCAAGCTTGCCCAGACACAGTTTCTCAACATGGGTTGCCTGCCAGTCCAGGAAATCTGGGTCAGAAGGCCTTGCCCAGACCTTGGCTCTCTTTCTACACATCTCCACAGAGGCTGCTCAGGAAAAGAGCCAGGTGGGGAGCCAGGGATAGAGATGTTGGTCAGGGGGCACCCAATGGGAAACCAGCTCAGTGTCTCACACTGTAGAAGATGGCATGACAGAGGAAGCCTGTCCCCTTCACCTCATCTTCATGGTCCAGCTTGACCTCCTTGCTTTGTCTCATATTTTTGTCTCCCAGCCTGGAAGGAAGGCTAGGAAGTGGCAGAAGAGTGACCCTGTCAATCTCTGCTGTCCCCTCTGCTCAACACATATCAGTTGAGTGTTAAAGGACAGAGAAAGCCATGACCCTGGGTCCTCCTCTTCCTCTTCCTCTTCCTCCTCCTCCTCCTCCTCATCACCAGTTACCTCTACTGGGTGCTACACAAGGTTCAAAAGGTGATGCCATTTCCTACCCCTCAGGCATCTCAGGGCCAGGAGACCAGGAGGTCAGATATGCCAGTCTCCACCCAGGGTGAAACTCAAAAAGATTTGGGAGCTGATTGGACGAGGCAAAAGGGCTGAGGGAGAAGGGCAGAGATAAAGGCAGAGTTGGGATGTGAGGCAGATTGATTGTTCTGGGTTCCAGCCCAAAGAGGCCTAAGTGTTGGAGGCCCTAGGCTGTGGCAGGGTGGGGTCAGAGGCTGCAGCCATGCCCTGTTGCCAATTCAGTTCTCATGGGCACCTGCTACCTGCCAGACCTTGCTCCATGCAAAAGTGGTCTCTTTCCTTATAGTACTTAGGTTGCTTTCAACTAAGATATACATCTATTGAGCCCCTACCATATACCTGGCTTAGAGTTGGCCATCAGGGTCTCAAAGATAAATACAATTCTAAAGAGCTTACAATAGAGTGTCAGAGTCACCTGTATACAGAGGTCAGTGTTAAGTAACAGAGTGATGGGAGTAAATCACTTAATCTCCAGAGGACTTAAGTTTTCCCATTTATAAAATGAGGGGATTTGACTTTTGTTACTTACATCTGCCTGCTTCCAAAAGATTTTGAGATCGCTTCCAACTAATTACACATTTACAATAATTTTGTTAAACTCGAACTAAAAAACTGAAAAGCAGATGGAAGGAGAGAAACCAGTTGAAGGAGAGAGAGAAAAATGGAGCTAAAATGAGGTCAGATTGGGTTAAGAAGTCAGATGTCAACCTCCCTAGTTATATCGTTGCTGTAATGGACCATAAAATATGGCTCTGAGCTTCTTGGTAGCCAAGGCAAAAAGAAACAGGAAGGGTTGTATAATTACCACTATCTGGTAAAATAAAACATACCAGGTTTTCAGGAGAGATCATTTTTTCCTGGTAGTAAATAATAAAGATAATTTGCTGGGTGGGTCCTTCCTTCTATAAGTAATATAGACTACCAGAGTAGATAATGCATTTAGGGGTAGTTTTTTTTTTTTTTCCTAGTTCTTTCCTGTTTATTCTCGGCATAACATATTGAATTCTCTGTATTTCCCATATTCTTCAAGAAAAATATTTTTTTTATTCTTATGTTAATCCCCATACATTACATCATTAGTTTTAGATGTAGTGTTCCATGATTCATTGTTTGTGCATAACACCCAATTTAGGGGTAGTTTTTCCGGAACAAAAACAATGCAGTGATTTTTATATGGTCATTTCTTTCACCAAACATCAGTGGATGCTAAGAGTATAACATTAAACTGGAACTGGGCTGAAGGCATCTTTGCATATGGTCAGCTAAGCTGACGTGGTTCAACTGCACGGTTTTCTGCCAACATGAACAGATACCAACATAGAACTCTGAATAGAGGAACGGTTACAGAACAGGGTGTTTCTCCAAGCCATCAGAGCTTGAGTATTGACAAATGGTGCCAAGCAGAGAGGTGCAAAAGTGATGCCTAAATTCTAGTTGGCCTTTGTGTCTCTTCAGTTATGAGTCATATCAAACATCCTTCACAATGTTTATTGGCTTTATTTATATTAAGTAAATATATCGATATTTTTATTGATTTCTTGATAGTTCTTTTTCTGTAAACTACTTGTCTATATGCTTTGACTATCTTTTTTTTTTTTAAAGATTTTATTTATTTATTTGAGAGAGAGAGAATGAGAGACAGAGAGCATGAGAGGGAGGAGGGTCAGAGGGAGAAGCAGACTCCCCACCGAGCAGGGAGCCCGATGCGGGACTCGATCCTGGGACTCCAGGATCATGACCTGAGCCGAAGGCAGTCGCTTAACCAACTGAGCCACCCAGGCGCCCTTGACTATCTTTTTAAACTGCTTTTGGGTCCTCATCTATAAAGTGGAGATAATAGGGCCCCTGGGTGGCTCAGTTGCTTAAGCGTCTGCCTTCAGCTCAGGTCATGATCCCGGGGTCCTGGGATCGAGTCCTGCATCGGGCTCCCTGCTCAGCGGGAAGCCTGCTTCTCCCTCTCCCTCTGCCCCTCCTCCCGCTAGTGCTCTCTCTCTCTCTCTGTCTCTCAAATAAAGACATAAAATCTTAAAAAAAAATAAAGTGGAGATAATCATAGCACCTGTCTCATAGTGTTAGAAATTATAAATCAATTCATCCACACTTTGTTGTGGAGCTTCTATGGGTTTATTTATTACACTTAAATCTTTGATCCGAATAGAACTTGTTTAGGTCTCATCTTTATTACCACCCCAACAATAATTCAGGTGTCCCAACGCCATTTATTGACTGTTCTCTTTTCTCTGTCGATTGAAGTGGAAATGCTCAGACCTTTCACTAGCATTCCCAGCACTTTCCCTAACCTAAAGTTCCTTTTGGTCCTAATATGTCAGGATGGATGCCAATGCACTGGAAGAGACAGGCGTGGATGGGAGCACTGGGCTGGGAGGTAGACAACCTAGGTCCCAAATCTCTGTACCGTTAGCTGGATGAGGGATCTTAACAATTCATTTCTGCCTTGTGGGCTTCCGTTCCTCCCTCTATAAAACGAGGAGGTAAGCCTAGATGGTTCCTAAGGTCTCTTCCAGCTTTAATGCTGTTTGATTCCAGGCATTACAGAGAGCGTGTGTGCCTGAGAGCGTGAGCGAGAGCGGGAGGTGGAGGCATCTGTGGTGTGCATCAGTCTCTCCAGTGCCAACCCTACACCCCCCTCTCACCATTCATGCCCCCATCTCCTCAGCCCAAGGCCCAAAGGCCTGGGAACCAACTGCCTGTCATCCCTAGAAATGCTGGCATGGAAGGCAAGGCCCAAGAGAAGCTGCTGACTGAGGGTCAGTGGACAGACAGCACAAGCCCCTGAGAAAACCAGCCCCGGGAGAGCACTGCCGGAGTGTGCCCGTCTCCAAGGCCCTAAATCCAGAGAGGGAGGCCTGCAGAGGCCTGGAAAGCCCTACTCTGAAGGTTAGAAGTGACCATGCATGTGCAAGCATGCACACGTGTCATCCCACAATGCACATGCCCGAAGGAGAGCCAAATTACCTAGGCTTTGAGGTGAGACAGACCTGGGTTCAAATCCCTGCTCCCCATCGCTTAATCTCTGTGACTAGGGCAAGATACTTCACTCCCAGAGTGTCCTAGAGAGTGAACTTCACAAGATTTTTGTGACAACTCAATGAATTCTCACAGTGCCCGGGACAGAGTGAGAGGCCACTTCAGGATACTCCAGGTCCACTCCTGCTCCTTCCCTCGCCATCCTGGATGCTCGAGTCTTTGAAGAGGCCATAGCATGGAGCCCTGAGGAGAGAGCTGGGCTTTGTTAGCTCACATCCCTAGAGCACCCAGCATGGCGCCTGGCCCTCCATGAGCATGCGCTAAGTGGTATTAATGTTACCACTCACCCAGGGCAGCATCCAGGTGGGTGATAGCAGGACGGGGCATCCAGACCTGGAGGGAAGAGAGGCTGACTGGGAGCCTCAAGCAGGCCTGAGTGTGAGGGATTTGAAGGGCCTAAGACAATCATGTCACGGCCCCAGCGGACGTGTTGGCAACTCATCCTCACATTCGATTCAGGTCTACACAGCCTTTGCTGAGCCGTTTCCTGGCCCCACATCCCTGTCATGCCCAGCCAGCCAATAAACTGTCATCAAAGAGGTTTCTAGATAAAATCCAGGATGCACGGTTACATTTGCATTTCAGACAAACAAATCACATTTTTGTGTAAATGTGTCCTGAAGGGTGGCAGAACATGCCCAAGGTGCCACTCTGACGGGAAGATTATTTTGAGCTAAATAAAGGCCCTTGAAAAACAGCAGACGCAAGAAGAGCAGCCTCACCTCCCTTTTCTTCCCTGTGTGGAAGATGCTCTCCCTGTACCAGGAAAACAGGAAACATTCTTCAAAGGTGAGTCAAAGCCAAAAGACTTTGCTAAAATAAGTTGACTTCCTTGCCTTCCCTTATTTTGGTTTGGTTACTTCTCCCCATTTGCCTCTCTCTGTTCCACCCAGTATAAAAGCATGTGGTTTCGCCATTGCCTCGGGTCTCCGCTTCCTTACGAGGCTTCCTGTGTCCTGGGAAACTTACATACATGTGTGTGCTTTGCTCCCGTTCATCTGTCTTATGTCAATCTGATTCTCAGGCCCGGCCAAACAACCCTAGAATTCTGCCTCCCCTGCGGTCCCCAATACTGTGTGGGACATACTTACGCTAAAGAAAAAAAGTTGTTTATCTGAAATTCAAATTTAACTGGGTGTCCTGGGGTTTTATTTGCTAAAGTTGGCAACCCTAGCCATTGATCGGCCACCACAGCTTACATTTGTAGGACACTTTAATGACCATCGCATCAGCTGTGTGCTGCCCTTTGCGGCCAAGGTCACATCCGCGGGCTGCTACGATCCTCCTTTCAGCAGATATGAGCTGGTGGTACACCGGACACCACAGTGGGGGGACGTGCAGGCATTGCTGAGGGGACAGTCAGAGGCGGACGACAGGAGAGTGAGCTCAGAGGTGGGTGGAGGCTGGCTCTCTGGGAAGCCCTCAGTCAACAGTATTATTACTTCCATTTACATGCAAGGAAACTGCAGTGCATTCATTTACAAATAAAGCTCAGCGCTTCTCAGGGCCTGGGAGGAGAGGTTAACGGATTTGCACAGGGTCCTCCGCAACGGCTGACTGAACTCTGCAACCCTGGGGGTCACCTACCTCTCCTCCTTCTCACAATGCCGCCCACTGGAGAATCCTAAGCGATCCACTGTATATGAATTAGAATTTTCTGTGTGTCTGTCGCCTTCCCTACCCAGCTTCTCCCCTCCCACCCCACCCCAGGCTGGGCCCCCAGAAGGCAGGGACAGTCTTATTCCCCTTGAGAGTCCCAGTCAGGAGCTAAGAGTAGGCGCTTAGTAAATGAGTATTCCAGGGAAAGTTACTCGCAGGGGTCCTCTCTTTCCTGGATGTTATACCCTAAACCACTGCTTCCCCGGAGTAATGAGGATAACCCTGGCCACCGTTCCCCAGCTGCTCTGCTCCCTTACCTTCAGGCCACAGAGGAGTCAGGAAAGGAAGTGCAGGTACCTGGGTGGGACAGAAGACTAGGACAGGTTGGAGACACTGAGGATTAAGGAGGTATGCATACCTAGGCACGTAACCTTATGTTCGATTTAGCAGTTCTGGCAATTAGGGTACAGGTGGGTCCCTAAAATTAAAGTTCAGTGGGAAAGGAGTTAGGGCAGGGACGGGTTCAGGATCGAGATCAGGGTCAAGATGCTCGGGCAGGGCGGAATATGTCTTAGCATTTTGGAGCAGCATTCCATGGCTGTCCCCTTCCCCAGTGCAGCCCCAACTCTGGCCCCCGGCTCCAGTCACATTGGCTCCCTTGCGCGCATGCTCCCACAGCAGGGCCTTTGTGCTGCCTGTTGAATCTTCAGAATGCCCTTCGGCCAGGTGTCCACCCAGCTACTCCTGGCCTCCTTCAAGTCACCTTCACAGTGGGCCTGGCCCTTGCCCACGCTGCCAAATGCTGTAACTTCTCCCCGGGCTCACACTCCTCATTGCCCTTGCCCGGTGCTCCTTTTTTCCTTCCCAGAAATTTTACTTATTTATCTTGTTGTTTTGTTGACTAATGTATCCCCAACCTACGGAATAGCACCTGGCATAGTGGGTGCTCGATAAATGTGTGTTGTATTGAACTTGAACTGGATCTGGAAGGGACCTTGATAATCTAGTTGTTTCTATTTTGGAGTTTCCCATGGAACTCATTAAGATACCCCAATCAGGGATGCCTGGGTGGCTCAATCAGTTATGATCCCGGGGTCCTGGAATCGAGTCCTGCATCGGGCTCCTTGCTCAACGGGGAGCCTGCTTCTCCCCCTGCCTGCCGTTCCCCCTGCTTGTGCTCTCTCTGTCTCTCTAACAAATAAATAAATAAAATCTAAAAAACAAACAAACAAACAAAATGAAATACCCCAATCAGAGTCCTTTCCCTGGACCTTCTGAGTGAGCTTGAAATGCTTGCTAAGGCTTCTAATATAAAAGCCCCTTCTCTCCTGCGGTCCCCTCACTTAGCAAGGCAGGCCCCCAGAAGGGCATAGTTAGGGCCCAAGCCAGCATTCTGGCAATTCTCTCCCACTGGGGTCCTTTCTAACTCTTCAGGCAGATCTGGGCACCTCCTAATCCAGTGTGGGGGCCTTCAGGTCAGAATATTAATTATCAGAGTCCCTGGTGGTATTGATCTCTGTCTAGCTTTCTCCTAACCCAACTAAACTAGCACATAGTTGGAATTCAGTGAATTGGTTCTTATTACTTACTGTGGTAGTCTTTGTAAGCAGAGATGCCTGGGACCTAGGCATCAACCCATTTGATCTTCATCTCGCACTCCCTAACAAGACTGAGCAGGAGCAGGGCTGGAGGAATCAGGACCTGAAGGATGCCCCTGCCTCTTTCTTTCATTATGCCCTGATTTGGGGAGCAAACTCCTATGGTGTCTGGAGCACTGGGCTTGGGGCCCGTCATTAATTGCTTTGTGGCCTGAGCATATCCCATAACCATTCCAAGTCTGTTTGCTAATCTGTAAAATGGGCTAACTTCCAGGATCCACGTGAGGCTTCCATGTGACATGTACCTCTGGTAGTTCCTGGCAAACCACAGATCATCATACAAACCCAAGTTATCATGCATCAGCCTTCTTGCTCAACGCCTCCCATGGCCCCCCAACCTTCGAGAACAAAGTTGCACTCCTGAAAGCTGAGGTTCTTCTACCCAGCACCTCCCAACCCCCAAATCCATGTGCTGCCACTCCTCCCTACACACCCTTCACTCTGGCCAGAGTTAGTCACCACCCTGAATAGGCCATACCCTTTCATGCCTCCACACCTTTGCACAGACCGTTCTTCCTGCTGGGAATGCCCCCCCCTCCCTTTGCATCACCTGCTTCCTTGTCTCCCTATACCCGAGGTGGAGTTTGGCGGTCTGGGTTAGACTCCTGGCTCTGCCACCTGAGTGACCTCGGGCTAAGTTTCTTAACCTCTCTTAGCATTGGTTTGCTCATCTGCAAAATAGAGATAATAACAAGACCCACCTCTTCGGGGCACCGTGAGGATGAACTGAGATAACACGGGGCCTGACCCCTGCCTGGCACACGGCAGGTGCTCAGGATATGAGAGCTAATATTGCTGCTCGGAGTGTGCTTTTCAATACCTCCTGTATCCCAGGTGTGCCCAGGATCTCTGCCCTCCCCACCAGCCCAGGAGGTCCTGGCCTATCCTCAAGGGCTACCCGAGGGAAGTCTTTGGGAAAGCAGAGGGAACTTCCCTGCCCTTACTGATGAATAAGGCAATTAGGATGAGAGCCATAATGGCAGTATAAATAGAACTGGCCAAGGACAGCTGCATTCTTGGAGAAGAGATCTCCATCTCAGCAGGTGAGGGAAGCCCGGGGAGGGAGAGACCACAGCTGCAGTAGATTTGCACCCTCCCCCAAGTGACTGTCCTCCGTTTTTGAGGGGAAGTGCCAAGAGCCAAGGACAGCCCTGCTCGAGCTCTGGAACCTGCCCTGAACTTCTACCTGTCTGAGCCTGCCTTTTTCCTGGGTACCTCCTTGCCCAATCCCTCACTCTAATGGGGGTTACTTCTACAACCACTGATAATTCTCACTAATTATGCAACTACAGGCCATACTGTGAAAATAGGGTGCTAGCTAAAAGCCTGGGCTTTGGTGGAGTCAGGCCAAGTATCTGGCATGATGCCTGGCATGTAGTAGGCATATGATGAATGATCATCATCATCATCTCAAATCTCCACAATAACCACTGGATGACAGCATGCTTTGGAACCAAAATGCCCTGGGTTCAAGTCCCTGCTCTACCACTTTCCAGGGGTATAAACTTTTTTTAAAAAGATTTTTTATTTATTTGACAGCAAGAGAGAAGAGTGAGAGAGCACAAGCAGGGGGAGCTGCAGAGGGAGAGGTAGAAGCAGACTCCCCACTGAGCAAGGAGCCCGATGTGAGGCTTGATCCCAGGACCCCGGGATCATGACCTGAGCTGAAGGCAGCCGCTTAACCGACTAAGACACCCAGGCACTCCTCTAACTGTGTAACCTTGACAAACCGCTCAACCACTCTGCTTCAGTGTCTTCCTCCTCTCTGAGATGGGGATAAGAATAGCTCCTACTTCACTGAGCTGATATGAAGATGAAATGTCATCATGTCTTTAAAGTACTTAGCACAATGCTTGGAAGATGGCAAGCACTCAATAAATGTTAGTTATTATTAACTGCTTCTCTATTTGGGGGATGAAGAGATAGAAGAAAAGAGAAATTAATTAAGTAACTTGACCGAGGTCACCAAACTTATAAGTGGTAGAGCTAAGATTTCCACCCCAGGCTGTTCGGCTCCAAGGTCAGAGTTCTCTTGGCTTTCCCATGTTGCCCCTTATTTTTATTGCCTTCATTCAATAAACTTAAGCCAGAAAACAATTAAAAAGTATATGCTAGCTATAATGACAATGAGTTGAAGCCCTCCAAATATATTTAAATCCATGCAATTATGATCTTTAAAAAATGGATCACTTTTGGAGATGTTAAGAAAAGTAACTCATTATTTTGAAAACCGTAAAGAAAGGGAAAAGAATCAAGCCCTGACCTGCTTTTCCTGTATAGTTTACAAAAGTTAACTCAGGTTAACGAAGTAGTTGAGAGAGGGAGGTTTCTCTCTCTTTTTTTTTCCCAAGATTTTTTTATTTATTTGACAGAAAGGGGGCCCAATGTGGGGCTCAATCACAGGACCAGGGGATCATGACCTGAGCCGAAGGCAGACACCTAATGACTGAGCCACCCAGACGCCCCTGTATTTTCTTTTTTAAGCTTCTAGGGTATTCTGGGATTGGGGAATCCTGAGCCACCCAGGTGCCCCAAGGGAGGTTTCTCTTAGTAAAGGTGTTTCGGCTAGCAGACGCAGGAGGAATTACAGACTATCACTGTTTTGCAACCCCTAAAGAAATCATGGATCTGAGCGTTGATTATCAACAGCTGCTTACAATGTGTATCTCTTGATAGAAAAAACGCACCACCACGTGTGGAGTAATTGTCCCAGATGTTGAACCTGAATCGCATCAAGTTTCTACGGAGAGAGATACAAACCGAACTCCAGACTGTGGGAAACTCTCCCAGACAAATGACCTGGTTTCTTCAACGAATAAATTTAGTGCAAGGGGGGAAAAAAGAGAAAAAGGAGTACCTGTCATTTAAAAAAGACTGGAGTAACATCAATCATGTGCATTATATAGACTGTATTTGGAACCCCAATTTAAGCAGATTCTTTCTGAAATGAGACAACTGGAGAATTTGAACGATCAGATATTTGATGACATTGACACACTGTCGTTAAATTTTTTAGGTGTAAGAATGACAGCAGAACTACTTTTAAGTCCTTTTCTCTTAGAGATACATTCTGAAATATTTATAGATGAAATGATGTGATAGCTGAGATCTGCTTCAGAAGAACCCCGCGGTAGGGCAGGGCTGTAGATGAGACTCAGTGGGCCAGGCGTTGATAATCATTGAAGTGGGGTAATGAGTACGTAGGAGTTTACTATATTATTGTTTCCATTTTTATATGGTTGAAATCTTCCATAATAAAAGCTAAAAGAAAAAAACCCAAATGATAAAAAATAATTTTGTCTTTATAACTGAGTCTTAGTTATTACTCCTCTCGGGGCTTCACGTCCCCAGCCGTGGAGCGAGGGTTTGTAAACATGGTGTCGGCCATGTGCCAGGCACAGTGCTAGGCCCTCGACTGGTTCTCAGTCATTGAATCTCGGAACCATCGTAAGGGCAGGAAACCTGTATTGTGCCCATTTTAGAGGTAAGGACGCTAAGGTCGAAAGAGGTTAGTTAACTTGTTCAGGTCACACACAGCAAGTGGAGAACCTGAGATCTGAGCCCAGGCATTCCAGCTCCAGAGCCCTGGTGCTTAAGTTCTGCTGGAGGCCTCAACATGCAGTCCTAACCATCCGACCCTTGGAGCCCCTCCGGGGTGCTTTCCAAATTCACGGGCACTCCCTGACCCTCCTGCATCTGTACGCTGCCTTCTGCCAGGCAGGAGGAGGCAGGCACTGTGGGAACCTGCCAGGAGAACCCCACCTCGAGAGTGGAGGTGTGTGAGAAGAGTGCTCCTGAGAGTCTCTGACCCTTGAATTGGGCAAGGGCGGAGCCAGGCAGGAATAGTGGAACATTTCCTCCTTCCCCAGGCTGCCACGGCAGCCTTCCCCATCCCGGCCTGGGTGTGCGAAGGCCTGATGAGCCCTCGCCCAGGTGTACGTGCCTGTGGGGAGGACCAGGCCCGAGCTAGCAGGCCGATGGCGGCAATGGGCAGAATCTGCCCCTCCGAGAGGGGGAAGGAGGCAGGAGAGGATGACATTCCGGTGTCCTCACTGCCCGTTCCCAGTCGTCTCCCCACCACTGAGAGGTATAGAAGAGTTTGGTCTCCCGGCTCTCTGGAGATGACAATCTAAAGCCCTGGAGGATTAAAATCTCCAAATATTCTGAGTGCTGTGGCCACGCAGGCAGGCCGGCCCCATCTCAGCACAGTTCTCATCTCTCCCCGTCCTCTCCCTCCCCTCCTTCATTAATTCAGTGCATGCTTTCAAGTGCTTACTCTACGGCAGGCACGGTGCCTGGCACTGAGGATATAAGGGTGAATCAAACAAGATTTTCTTTCTCTAGGGAAGCTCAAAGTCGGCTAGGGAGGCCGACCCAGGAACGGAGAAATAGGAGGGTGACAGACAGAATACCTGCTCCACACTCCCTTCTCCCCAGGAGCCCCGGGGAGCCCCATGGGGCTTGGCAAGCCGTCTGCCCGCGGCCTCTCTGGGTGGGTCACAATCCCTCTGCGAGGCTCCCTCCTGCCACACCACATACCTCCCCGTGGGCCTTCCCTTAGAAGAGGAAGGAAGATAGAACGGCTCGGTCTAGATCAGCATAGTTCAACAGAAAAATAGGAGACACAAGTGCGAGTCATGTCTGTAATTTAAATTGTTCTCATACCTGCATGAAAAAAAGCAAAAAGAACAAGTAGAATTAATTTTAACATATTTTATTGAACCCAATATACCCAAAATATGATCACTTCAACATGTAGTCAATATAAAAAAATTACGAAGGAGACAGTTTTCGTTGTTAGCTTTTCATACTCTCTTGGAAATCCAGTGTGTATTTTACACTTAGGGTACATCTCTGTTTTGACTGTTCACATACTAAGTGCTCGGCAGCCCCAGGTGGCTAGTGGTTTACGATACTGGACGGCATGGATCTAGAAGATCGGTTTTGGGATTTGGTCTGCCCGACTTAATTTTGGAGCTGGAAACTCAACTCCATTACCCAAGAAACAAGCTCTGTCTCCTTGCCGGGAAGAAGTGTAGCTATAGCCTCGCATTCCTGCCCAGAACACAGCCCCAGCAGGCTTTTCCCATTTCCTGCCAGGCAGGAAAATGGGCTGAGGCTGGGCCAAGGGTGTGGCCCATTAACCAATCTGAGGCCCCTCATGCCTTTCCACTCCTTCCTCCAACCGTGTCTGCGAACATGTTGCCTTCGAAGTGCTGAAGCTACAAAATCAAGGGAGAAAAGAAAGCAGTGTAACATGGAAAAAAGACCAGAAGAAAGTATACCTACATATTTTCTTAAGATTTTATTTATTTATGGGTGCCTGGGTGGCTCAGTCGTTAAGCATCTGCCTTCGGCTCAGGTTGTGATCCCAGGGTCCTGGGATCGAGCCCCGCATCAGGCTCCCTGCTCCGCGGGAAGCCTGCTTCTCCCTCTCCCACTCCCCCTGCTTGTGTTCCTGCTCTCGCTGTCTGTCTCTCTGTTAACAAATAAATAAAATTAAAAAAAAAAGATTTTACTTATTTATTTATTTGAGTGAGGGAGAAAGAGAGGGAGCACGAACAGGGGGAGGGGCAGAGGGAGAGGGACAAGCAGACTTCCCGCTGAGCGCGGAGCCGGGATCCCAGGACCCCAAGATCATGACCTGAGCCAAAGTCAGCCGCTTAACTATATAACTGACTGAGCCACCCAGGTGCCCCAGCACACCTATATTTTAACCATGATTTTCTCTGGGTTATGGAACCAGGTAGCTCTTTTTTTCTAACTTTTCTACATGTTCTTAAAAATTTTTAAATTATGAACACATTTCAATGACTTATATAACTGGAAAAATAAATCTGTATTAATATATAGATTTTGCAAATCCCGTCTGGTCTTCAAAGACCAGTTAAAATGCCAACTCCCTTGAGGGCTCCCCGGACCTCCCTCTGCCTCACTTTCCTCTGTTGTGGTTCTTACTACAGTCTGGCCAGTCCTGAGTGTAACCATGGGCTTGTCTTCTCTCCTGTCCAGCCTCCCGAGGGTAGGGTCTGTATCTTGGCATCACCATAGGGCCTGCCTCAGTGTCTGCCTCTCAGCAGGGCCTCTCTAGCTGTTGTGGAATGGATGACTGATGCAAGCTAGAGCCCGAAGGGCTCCGACTGGACTGGACGCCTTAGGGCTCAACAGAGTCCTGCTGTTCCTTTTTCGTGGTGACCAGCCAAGCTACTCTGCTCCCTGACTTCCATCATCCAATATATCACGAAATCCACAGGTGCCAGGGACACACCTTGAGAGTTCACATTGTCCCTGGTGTGAACCTTGGGTCATACACCTCCCTTCCTCTCCTCTCCCTGTTCCTGGGTATGTTACGTGCTTTAGCCACTTGGGTCCAACCTGGGTAAGTTGTGAGCATGTCAGAATTCAAAGTCCCCCAATGCCAAAAATGCTGGATAGCCTAGAAGAAATGGATAAATTCCTAGAAACGCACAACCTTCCAAGACTGAATCATGAATAAATAGAAAATCTGAATAGACTATAACTCATAAGGAGATTGAATCAGTAATCAAAAACCTCCCAAAAGGGGCGCCTGGGTGGCTTGGTCGGTTAAGTGTCCAACTCTTGATTTAGGCGCAGGTCATGATCTCAGGGTCATGAGATGGAGCCCCAAGTTGGGCTCTGTGCTGGGTGTGGAGCCTACTTAAGATTCTCTCTCTCCCGGGGCGCCTGGGTGGCTCAGTCGGTTGAGCGGCTGCCTTCGGCTCGGATCGTGATCCCGGAGTCCTGGGATCGAGCCCCACATCGGGCTCCCTGCTCAGTGGAGAGCCTGCTTCTCCCTCTCCCTCTGCCTGCCTCTCTGCCTACTTGTGCTTTCTCTCTCTCTCTGTCAAATAAATAAATAAAATCTTAAAAAAAAAAAGATTCTCTCTCTCCCTCTGCCCCCCCCGCACCCTCCCCACTTTCTCTCTTAAAACAAACAAACAAACAAAACAAAACAACAAAAACTCCCAGCAAAGAAAAGCCCAGGACTATATGGCTTCACTGGTGAATTCTACCAAACTTTTAAAGAAGAATTAACTCTACTCCTTGTCAAACTCTTCCCAAAAAGTGAAGAGAAAGGAACACTTCCAAATTCATTTTATCATGCCAGCATTACTCTGATATCAAAGCCAGACAAAGATATTACGAGAGAAGAAAACCACAGGCCAATATCCCTGATGAACATAGAAGCTAAAGTCCTTAACAAAATACTAGCAAACCTAATTCAACATGTTAAAAGTGGGATTTATCCTGGGGATGCAAAGATGATTCAACATACAAAAATCAGTTAATGTGATACACCACATTAACAGAGTGAAAGATTTTAAAAAATCACATGATCATCATCTCAATAGATGCATTTGACAAAATTCAGCATCTTTTCATGATAAAAACTCTCAACAAACTAGGCATAGAGGGAAATTATCTCAAGATAATAAAGGCAAGATATGAAAATCTCATTCCTAATATCATATTCAATGTTGAAACACTGAAAGCTTTTCCGCTAAGATCAGGAACAAGGCAAGGATGCCCAGTCTCACTGCTTCTATTCAACATGGTACTGGAAGTCTTAGCCAGAACAATTAGCAAGGAAAAGGAATAAAAGTCATCCAAACTGGAAAGAGAGATGTAAAATTGTCAGCTTGCAGATGACATGATCTCATATGAAGAAAACCCCCAAAGAGCAGAAAACCCCATCAGAACTAATAAAGGAATTCAATAAAGTTATGGGATATAAAATCAACATACAAACCAGTTGCTTTTCTATACACTAACAACAAAGTATCTGAAAAGGAAATTAAGAAGACAATCTCATTTACAATAACATCAAAAGGAATAAAATGTCTTGAAATAGAGTTAATTAAGGAAGCAAAAGGGTCTCAAAGAGATATTAAACTCTTGCGTCCATTGAGCATTTTTCACAATAGCCAAGATGCAGAGACAAAGTCAATGTCCATAGATGGAAGAATGGATAAAGATGTGGTATACACATCGTGGATTAGTACTCAGCCTTCAAAAGGGAGGAAATCCTGCCATTTGCAACAACATGGGTGAAACTTGAGGACATTATGTCAAGTGAAATAAGCCAGCCAGGAAAGGAGAAATGCTGCCTGATACCAGTTTCATGAGGTATCGAAAGTAGTCGGGCGCCTGGGTGGCTCAGTTGGTTAAGCGACTGCCTTCGGCTCAGGTCATGATCCTGGAGTCCCTGGATCGAGTCCCGCATTGGGCTCCCTGCTCGGCGGGGAGTCTGCTTTGCCCTCTGACCCTATCCCTTCTCATGTGTTCTCTCTCATTCTCTCTCTCTCAAAATAAATAAATAAAATCTTTAAAAAAAAAAAAAAAAAAGAAAGTAGTCAAATTCATAGAAACAGAGAGTCAAATGGTGGTTGCTGGGGGTTGGGGGGAGGAGGAAATGGAGAGTTGTTATTTAATGAGTATAAAGTTTCAGTGCAAGATGAGTAAGTTCTGGAGATCTGCTGTACAGCATCATGCCTAGAGTGAACAATATCGTATTGGGCACTTAAAAATATAAGTGGATACATTTCATGTTATATGTTCTTATCACAATGAAACATTAAAAAAAAAAAAGAATTCAAAGGCACTGACCTGGGGCCAACTTGCCCTCAGTTCTAGCTTCAGCCCCTGCCGTAGGGGCATAGTCTGTCTCGCTTGTTTTCTTTCCTGGGCTCCCTGCAGTCGTCCTGGCACCCCTAGTGGGACAGAGCCCTTGCCTGGCCCAGTTTACGGGCTGGGGGTGTGGGGAGCCCACGCACGGCCCTCAGGCCTCTTTGGTAAGAGGAAACCCTCTGCTGGTTCACGTCCTGGCCTCTTTCCTGAAGAAGTCTGCAGATCTGTCTCATGCCAGTGGCTTTCAACTGTTCTGGGAAAAGGTCTTTTTTTTTTGAACACGAGGCTGATCACTTGTAACAGGCCTGAGACACGTCGCAGACTTCACTGTCACAAGTGCTGCGGAGAACGGGCTTCACGGCCTCAACCCCACAGACACCACTGAAATATTTACAAGGCTCCTGGCTCGTGAAATGGAGCTTTCCGCTGAGGAGTCGGGAAGGGACACGGTGCGTGTGAAGTATCTACAACACGTCACCCCGCTGGGGAGGGGTTCGCTTTCATCCTGGAGGCCTCGCAGCTCCGTGAAGCCACTGCCATTAACCCCATTCAGCCGGCTTCAGGGTCTGCCTGCTGACCCCATTCAGCAGCTGTGGGAGACCTTGGGCAAGTCACGTGCCGTCCTGAGTCTCCGTTTCCTCGGCTGTCGGAGGGAGACGCTAAGGGGACCTCCCTCTGTTGTCAGGCCTGAAGGAAACAGTGCATAAATGTTAGCTATTCCTGTCATTGCCGCGCTCCCCACTGCTCCCAGAGCTCTCTTCCCCACTACTCCTTCCTCCGCCTGGAACCAAAATTCCGTTACTCCTCTGGGGCCGGTTTGCTTCTGTCAGGGACCTCCTGGAAGCTGATGCTTGCTCAAGGGAATGAATTTCTAATGGTGAAATCCTGAGCCTGGTGCAGTCTTGGCTAAGGTAGAAGGCTAGGAAGGGGGTCCCTCAAACCCCACCTCTTGGACGGTTGCCTCCTGTGCTTGTGAATACAGCTGCCTTGCCTGGATCAACCTCCATCCTCACCCTGGGCTAAGCCACCTTGGGATTAAGCACAAAATTGGTGCCCCCTGTTTTCCTTCCTCCAAGCCTTGATTTGTGTGCCATTCTGGTCCCCTGAAGGGCCTCCCTTCCTCTCTCACCACCACTGTCTCTTTCTGTGGAATCCTATTCTTTTCTTCCAGATGCAGTTCAAAAAGCCACCTCCCCCAAATCCTTTCTGATCCCCTGACCAAATATAACCACTCCTTTCTCTGAACCTCCCCAAAGCACACCAATCATGTACGACTTAGTCTGAAGGGTACCGGGGAATAAACAGTCCTCTGTGCTACACCCGACACTCTAGGCTTCTAGGGGTCTTTGTCGTTTGCAATACAGGCTGGTGCTGGTTATAAGCTTCTGAGCAATGATGAGGTAGCGTCGATTCAACACACATTAGGGGCATTAGACCGTGAGGTCCCTGAGGAGGTGGATGGCCGCTCCACATCTTGGTCTCTAGCACCCAGCACAGAGCTGGCACACAGTAAGTTCTCGAAAAGGGGCTCTGCGTGGGTGTTTACAACAACAGCTCTCATCTGTCGGGCCTATCATGTCAGGCGCTGCACTGAGCTCGTTCCTAAGTGAGCTCATCGAGCCCCCCTCCCCGGTCACCCTTTGAGACAGGTGCTAACACCCCCACAAAAAAGCAAGCCCAGCAGGGCAGGGACTTGTGTCCTTTGTGTTAGTTGCTGTATATACATGATCGCCTGAGATGTAGCAGGCCCTCAATGAGTATGGGCTGAATGAGTGAATTAATTAGTGAATATCCATTTTACAGATGAGGAAACTAAGCTTGGAGAGGTTTAACGACTTGCCTAAGTGGTAAGGTCAAAATCTGCACCCAGATAGACCTAATTCCAAAACCTGTTTTATCATGGAGCTCTACCAGGTGGAAGAGGAGTGGGGGCTGGAAGGATGGAGATACACAGTCCTACACTTAAGGAGCTTTCCATTCGGTGGAGAAGCAGAAAGGCACATATAGAAATCATATGGCACAACACCTGATCATAATAGAACGCATGACCGGGGGCGCCTGGGTGGCTCAGTCGTTAAGCGTCTGCCTTCGGCTCAGGTCATGATCCCAGGGTCCTGGGATCGAGTCCCACATCGGGCTCCCTGCTCGGCAGGAAGCCTGCTTCTCGCTCTCCCACTCCCCCTGCTTGTGTTCCTGCTCTCGCTATCTCTCTCTCTGTCAAATAAATAAATAAAATCTTTAAAAAAAAAAAAAAAGAACGCATGACCGTCCCAGGAATCAGCGAAAGCCCAGGGGTTGGGAGGTGGGGAAGAGAGGGACAGGAATGTGGTTTCACACCTGTAAGCAGTCCCTGCATCAGGGTGTTGATGCTTGCCGAAGGTCTCCTGCCTCTGTGCTTTGGCAACCGTATCTGGGGAGGCAGTGTGTCATGGGGAAGGGGGGTCGGGAGGCAGGAACGGAAACCCCAGCACAGGGGAGTTGTACGACCAGGCTACGGCTGGCCAGGATAGGAGGTCCGCTTCTTCGCTGCTGGGCTGCTGGAGGGGGAGGGAGGAAGGGCCTGTTCGGATAGCAGTGAGAGGGGCAGGGGGCCAGGGACTTGCAGGGCAATGACAGGCTTTGAAATTTGTCGGGGGTGTGGGCGGGGGCAGCCACAGCTGAGGCTCAGGTAAAGCCAGGAGGGTGCCCTGAAGCCTGAGCTCACCCGGACGTCCAGCTCTTACAGCCCAGCCCGAGAAACCTGCCTGCTGTGAGCGACCTGGGCTCTAGCCCCTGCCTCTGCCCTTCCTCCTCAGCAGCCTCATATGCCCGCCCGCCTCCGCCACCTCTGGTTCTCTCTCTCCATCCCTGAGGGGCAGGGGCTATTGCCGGTTTGGAGGGGCTGGTTATGGGTGAGGATGTGGGAAGAGGTGCCTGGGTAGTTCTGCTTTTGCCCACCTAGGGAGCCCGAGAACCCCCAAAGCCCCCCTACACCCCGCATAAGTGTTGTCACTGAAATACTTGGCCTGAGGGTCCCAGAGCTGGGGTCACAGACACTTCTCATCTTGGCTTGGCCCCCAACTCGTCCTGTAACTTTGAGTTAGTCACACATCCTCTTTGGCCCTTTGCTGCTATGGCTATAAAACGAGAAGCCTCGCCTCTGTCCACACCTTCACCCCTTCCCCTCCCTGCGCTTGCAGCAAACGGAGCTGACTGGTGAGCAGAGTAGAGCGAGGGGAGGGGAGGGGCAGCCTTGCATTGGCCTGAGAGGAAGGGAGAGGAAGCGCAGGGGCCCACCCCTTCCCCTACCCCGAGAGACAGCCTGACAGCACTGCCTGCTGGTCTCCCTCTCACCTTGGCCTGGTCTTTGGAGACAGTGAGGGGGTTTTGGGGAGAGGGAAGAACTTCCTTCCGACTCCCCACCATCACCTCCAGGTGCTGCTCTGGGCCTGCTCTCCCCCTCTTCTCTCCTTGCCCTCACCGTGCAGGATATCGTCACGTACTCTGATTCAGCCACTATTCAGCTAATGACCAAGGAGTCCCAAACCTCCAAATCCAGCCCAGTCCCAGCTGCTGCACTGCTCAACTTGATGAGGCCCCAGAGTTGGGCTCCAGGACGGGAAGGGACATGGCATGCCCCTAGAATACAATGCAGGGTGCCCCCTGAGCTCTGTAAGGCTCTGCCTGGACCTCTCTTCTGGGCACCAGGAGCCTCTAGCTAACGGCCTACGGGACATGTCTACCTACATGTCCCATGGGCACCACAAACTCAACCACCCCACCCAAACACATCAGCTCCTTCCTTCCTTTTACTAATGGCACCATTCTCCCAGGGCCTCAGCCTCCAAGCCCCATCTCTTCGGAACCCCCTTCTCCCTTTATCCCACATCCAGCCTCATCAATCCTGCCCCCAGCCATCTGCCTCTCTCCAGCTTTTTTGCCACTGGATCATTTGTCTGATTTTTGAATGATCATATATGCATGGAGTACTTGTTAAATGCCTGGCTCTGCTCTAAGTGCTTTACCCATACTAACTCGCAGGTTTCATTCTACAGATTTGAGCTGGGGCAGCCTGCTCTGAAGTCTGGGCTCCGGGCTGTCATGAGAGCCCACAGAGTCTGCAAGCTCCTTACTGCACCTCAGTCTCGCCCTCCTTCAGGCCCTCCCCACGTTGCTCCCAGATCCTTTTTCCCTTCTTGTTGAAGAAAGAACGCTTTAATAACAAAAATTGCTGCAGCAGTTTGGTCCTTCTAAAGTGTGATTTCGGACCTGCTGTTCCCCTGCTCAGAAACCCTTGAAAGTTCCCCCCCACCCCCACTTCTCGTGCTAACAGGATAAAACCCATTCCCTGGGCTAGGGATTCGGGGATGTGACCCCAATAAGCTCCCTGCTCCCCTGGGGAACCCCTCCCTGTCCCTGGCTCCCCTCAGGTACCCCCCTCTTGTGGGCCTGCTCCCGCCCCAGCACTGCACAGGGGTGAGCTCTGAATAGACCTTTCCTCCTCGAAGAAAGGCTGCATGTCAGAGTCCTCCTTGAGCCACCAAAGCTTCTACCACAGTGTGTCACACGGAGGTAGGCACAACACACGTGGGACTGAGCTGCCTTATGAGGGTGGAAATTAATTATTTCATTAAACAACATTTGTGGGGCGCCTGGGTGGCTCAGTCGGTTAAGCGTCTGCCTTGGGCTCAGGTCATGATCTCAGGGTCCTGGGATTGAGCCCCACATCAGGCTCCCCCTGTTCTGTGGGGAGCCTGCTTCTCCCTCTCCCTCTCCCTGCTGCTCCTGCTTGTGCTCCCTCTCTCTGTCAAATAAATTAAAAAAATAAAATCTTTAAACAACATTTGTGGAACCCTTAAGGCTCATGCTAGCAGCTGACACTGAGAGCTTATCAGGTGCTGGGTACCATGTGAAGCGCTCTCTCTATATTATGACTTAATCCCCTCTATAATCTTAGGAAGTCAGTACGATCGCTATTTCCCATTTCACAGATGAGGAAACTGAGGCTCTGAGAGCGCCACTGACTTGTTCGAGTCATACAGCTTTCAAGTAGAGAAGCTGGGATGGGAACCCAGGCCGCCTGACTTTGGAGTCCGTGCCTTAACACCACACCTTACTGCCTCCCGAGGCCAGAGGCGTGTGAAACAAACATCCCCAACTCCAGGTATTGGCCAAAGACCATGAAATGGGGACATATAAATGACACAAGATAGAGTCCCACATCTGAGAAACATCACAGCACTGACAATGACAAAATGTCTGACGAATACAGGGACTTTGTATATTGCACTTTGCTCATCCAAACATTCATAGACAGCTGGTACATCCATGCCAGGTAGTATATTAACCCCTGATGGGCACAGACCCATCAAAGTGCCTCCTTTCATACAGCTGACGTTCTAGTAGCAAGAGAGCGAGAGAGACAAAGAGAAAGCAAAAATCTAAACAAAAGGTATGTGTCAGAGGTGCCAAGGAAGGAAAAATAAAGCTGGGTCAAGGAAGAGACTGTCCAATGAGCTGGGTGGGGGTACATTGGCAGCATTACTACTTACATAGGATCAGGAAGGCCTCCCCAAAAAGGTAATGACTGAGCAGAGCCATGAAGTAAGTGACTGAGTGAGCCATGCAGCAATCTGTAGATATTCCAGGCAGAGGACATAGCAAGTGCAAAGGCCCTGAGCTAAAAGCATGCTTAGCCCGTCAAAGAACAGCCAAGAGGCCTGTGTGGCAGGAATGGAGTAAACGGGGAGAGAAGGAGCAAGCAAGAGTCACAAATAAATTCAGGCCTACATAAATTTAGGTTCTGTGTAACACCATATGTCTGGGTAAGAGTCACGGTGAGGATTTATTGAGCACATTCCGCATGCCTAGCAGAGTAGTACTCAGTCCTGCTGACATAAAAACCGCTAGACAGGATCTCTTAGAATCTACCAGAGAGACAGACAAAGAAACTCCACAGTGCCATGTGACAGGTGCTATGAAACTACAGAATAAACATCTAACCTGGACCAGGGAACAAAGGGGCTTCCTGGAGGAGGAGGCACTTGAGCTGTCAGACAGGAGAAGAAAACCACTCCAGAAAACAGATTCAGAGAGGGAAGCGGAGGACCAGGCAGCCCTTGGGCCGCAGTGGTGTGGGGGTGGGGGTGGGGACCTATGACGACAGTTTGCAGGAGGAAGGGGTTGGGAGAAGTGCCAGGCAGGCCAGTGAGGGGATGGAGAGGAGGATGGGGGTGGGGGCTCGGGGTTTTGAGGGCTGAGAGAGCCTCTAGACAGGGAGGCCCAGGCGCATAAGTAAGCATGTGGGCAGTTGGTAGCTATGGGGGGTGGGGCACAAAGAGTGAGCTGAGTTGGAATCAAGATTCAGTAATCTACTTGCCCACCCAAGGCCCTGCTTTCTCACCATCTTTAAGTGGGTCTAGCTGGGAGGTGATAGAGAAGCAGAAGGTCAGCGGCCACCCCTGCATCTGGTCTTGGTTTCCCATCCAATCCTATGAGGTTCAGATCCTTTTAGGCAGATCTCTGAGTCCTCACCCTGGGGCAGCCCAAGACACTCCAGTAGGAGATTGCTTAGTTAATAATAACTCACATACTGACAGCACTCTGTGGTCTTCAGTGTGCTTCCCCTGCCATACCCTGCGTGTCTTACAGTCCATCTGGGATGGACAGAGCTCCTCCTTTCAGTAGGAGACGCTGCAGCTCAGAGACATTAAGGCCTTGTCAAAGTCACAAGGCCAGTGAGTGATTAAATTGGGAATCCAGCCCAGCTCTTGAGATTGCAAACTCCACAGCGGCACTGCGGCAGCTTTAGAAAACAGGGCCTGGTGATGGCCGATTCCCGAGGACAAGCCTGGGAAAGGGGATGGGACGGGCTCCAGAATGGGGGGAAGATGGAGGTGGGGTGATCGAGGCTGAGAGTGGAGGCAGAAAGGGAGCAGTTTGGGGGTGGGGATGGAGGTTGGAGAGGCTTTGAGACAGAACTAGAGGTCTTTCTGGAAAGGTCTGGTCAAATGGTCCAGCAGGGTTGAAAAAAACAGCAGCAGCATCCTCCCACACCAGGTCTCAGTGACAAGGTGGGGCGGGGCCCATTGCTCCCATTACACAGGCTGGAACATGGAGGCAAGAGAGGTGCCCACATGGCTTGCCCAAAGGGCCATAGGAACTTAGGGCCCAGGGGCCCTGTTAGAAGCCAGGGAGGGTAGACAAGCCGTGGGAGACTTTCCCCACTCTGCCATGGATGATGAAACAGAGGAGGAGGGAGGTGGAAATGGAGACAGAAATCTGGGGCTGCATCCAGAGGCGGGGAGGGGGGAGACTGAGGCTTGGAGAGAGCCTGTCAGCTGGTGGAGAGATAAGGCCCTGACACCCAGCTCCGGTTTCAGGCAGGCAGCATCAGCTGGTCGGGTGTCACGGAGTCCCCGCGCCTCCTCCCGCCCTGCGGACCCATCCACTTGGGCGGCTCTGCAGTGCGCGCTCCCTGGTCCCGGGATGAGGGGACCGGATGGAGGGGACGGGGGAGGCGGCAGTGGGCCGCCTCCTCCCCCTGGGCTTGTAAATCCGCAGCGGCCTCCGCAGCAAGCCTGCCGGCCCGCCCCCGACCCCCTCCTCCTCCCGCGCTGTAATGGTACGTTCCGGTCCGCCTGGCCCGGCTGCAGTGGATGTTGCTAGAACCCACGCGGAGGAAGGAAGAGACGCAGGCAGGCTGTGGTGAGCCAAGCGGCCGCCCCTGCCTCAGGGACCCCTTCCCGGAGACACGGCACCATGACCCAAGGAAAGGTATCGGCATCTCCCCCCGCCCCCCACCAACACCGGCACCATCCTCCATCCTCCGGCCCCCTCCCAAGCAAACTCTCTGGACCACTATAAGCATCCTCCCCTGGCGCTTGTGCAAAGGTCCTCTGTGGTCCTTGTTGAAGTCAGAGGACCTAAAGGCCCATTTCAAGGAATGGGTCCAGACTTCTTCCTGCCCAACAGGCCCACCTCCCCTCCCTTCCACCCCAGGGGGCTTTGGCATCTCAGGACCCTTCACAGGTGCCTAGGTTCCCTTAAGGAATCAGCCTGGGTGTCCGGGGTGTGGTGGGGGGGAGTGGTGGAGGGCACCTGGGTGAGCCCCGAGAGGCCATGCCTATCCTGCACCCTCCTCTGGTCCAATCCCAATCCCAACCACATTATGCTCATCTTTCGCACCCCCACAGAAACACCCCTCACCCAACTCCCTGTCATTATTCCACATCTGGACACATCCCTTGTAGTTGGGTTGGGGAGGCATTTACCATGGCAACCCTGCATCAGGATGCTCTAATTTTTGTTTTTGTTTTGGCTGGGCATGGGACTAGATGGGACCAGATAAAACGTCTTCTCTTTTTTCCCAGTTTTAGGCCTGAAATGGAGGGGAGGGGCTGGGGCAGAGACTTGGCTTGCCTAGTATGGTTATATAATGTCAACAGCCTGTGGAATTATACAACAACCAGGGCCTGGGGCAAAGGGGGAGGGTCCTCTGGCCCTCTGTTTTGAGGGTGCTAAGGATTGGGCAGAGAAAACAGAAGAGGAACCTCCCCCACACTCCCCCTTCTTTTCTCCAAGATGAGCCTCAGAGCCAATGGCATCTTTCTCTGGGCTCTCAGACCCTCCTCTCTCTGTTTTTAATCTCATGAGACCTCAAAATGATGTCATTGGGTGATACCACCTCCTCCCGTTGGGCAGACCTCACTTGGGAATGCCGGGTGTGTGTGTGTGTGTGTGTGTGTGTGTGTGTGTGTGTGTGTGTGTATGGGGGCAGGGCCCTGGAGTCTCTGGGGCTGATCAGCAGGGTGGGGGCTGGTGAGGAGGACCTGTTCTGGACAGGGCGGAAGTCAGAGGTGATAATCCATTGCCTGGGTCTGGGCTCAAAGGACCTTGGTTGTGGTGGGCTGAACTGGGTTTTCCTGGATGTGACCCTTCTGGTCTGGGTGATGGAGGAGGTCGGGGAGTGGGAGGGCAGCCGGTGAGCCAGGGCCCTATTCCCACAGGCCTGGGCTCCGCAAGGCCCTTCCCTAAGGGTGTTCACCGTGGTGAAAATGAAGAGCTTCCCCCCCAGCCCCCCCCCCCCGCTAATCCCCCCCTCCCCCCAGTCACTTTGCTGACACTGCTCCCTGTCCTGGGATGAGTGCAGTGCATTGCCCTGCCCCCTCTCCCTCTCATCCCCAGCTTTGCTCACAGGCTTTCTGGGGATGGAAAAGAACCCTCCAGTTCAGTGGTCCTTAGGGCCGCATGGAGGCAGAGATCTGGTGCTCGCTCACCTCTGGGCTGCCTCAGCTAGAAGCACCCTGCAAAGAAGGAACTCTGCAGCCTTGCTCTGCGGCCCTTCAGGCTTAACACATTCTTTCTGCAGCCAGACCTGACTCCCATTCATTTTCTGAGGTTCAGTCTTTCTGTTGTCAGTTCAGTTTTCATGCCACCCCTCCCCCGCAGTCTCCCCTGACTGATGGCGGCATTCAGGCCCCCCCCAGCCCCAGCTCCAATCCTCTCACCAAAGCTTACTGGACACTCTGGGGCAGCGAGCAGAGCTGAGTATAAATAGACTTGAGTTTTCAACCTGCCATGGTACATTTCCCTCTGGGCCTCAGTTTCCTCATCCATAAAATGAAGGGAGGGGCAGAACTAGATGCCTCCTGAGGTCCCTTCTAGCAGTGACAGCCTGTGATTCTGCTCTGGTTTGGGAGAGAAGCTGAGGTTCCAACACACAAGGCCAAAACAGGACCCTTTACCAAGGACCTCTTGCCCTTCCTCCAGTCCCCATTCTTCTTCGTGTCTCCCCCCTCCACCCCTCTCTGTTTCCCTGCTCACCCATCCCCACTTGCCTAGTGTCATCTCCCGCCCAACAGAAGGAGACCAATCCCAGTGGATGGCGCCTGGGCCCTGCAGCCCAATGGTCTATGTGTGGCTCTGTGACCTTGGGCAAGTCATTCTTCCCCTCTGAGCCTCAGTTCCCTCCTTTTAAAACAGGGGTCAAAATACAACTAGCAAGGTAGCAGGAAGATTAAGTCAAAGAATCTTTCATTCAATAATATTCTTGAGGGCCTGCTCTGTGCCAGGCCCTTCCCTGGACCCCAGGGAGACAGTGGAACCATACAGATGCATTCTCTGCCCCAGGGACGATGACCGCCAATGGTGGGCTCTCCTAAGAATTTCTCCTTCCTCAGTTTTTTTTTTTTTTTTTTTTTTTAAAGATTTATTTATTTATTTGAGAGAGTGAGAATGAGAGAGAGCACATGAGAGGGGGGAGGGTCAGAGGGAGAAGCAGACTCCCTGCCGAGCAGGGAGCCCGATGCGGGACTCGATCCCGGGGCTCCAGGATCATGACCTGAGCCGAAGGCAGTTGCTTAACCAGCTGAGCCACCCAGGCGCCCACTCCTTCCTCAGTTTTTATTCCGGCTTCAGTGTGTGCCCTGGGCCAGCCCTGACCCTCCCGGAGCTCAGTTCAACCATCTATATAAAAAGGGGGAGTCATTCCCCCCACCCCAGCTTTATTGGGGTATAATTGACAAATAGAAATTATACATATTTAAGGTACAAAACCTGATGTTTTGATATACATATATATTGTGAAATGATCACCACAATCAAGCTAGTTAACATATCCGTCACTTCACATAGTTACCTTTGTGTGTGATGAGAACTCTTAAGATCCACCCTCTTAGCAAATTTCAAGTATACAATTCAGTATTGTTAACTATAATCACCATGCTGTACATTAGCTCTCCAAAACTTATTCATCTTGCACAATGGAAACTTTGTGCCCTTTGACCAACATCTTCCCATTTCCCCCACCCCCAACCCTTGGCAACCACCATTCTCCTCTGTGCTTCTTTGAGTTTGGCTACTTTTGATTCCCAATATAAGTGATATCATGCAGTTTTTGTCCTTCTGTGTCTGACTTATTTCACTTAGCATAACATCCTCCAGATTCACCCATGTTGTTGCAAATGAAGGATTTCCTTCTTTCTTAAGGCTGAATAATATTTCATATCCTGCATAAAATAGGGAGATTCTTGTCTGTACCCACACCCTTCCTAGTGCAGGTGAGAACGTCCCAGAAATTAGGGGCTGGTGAGGAGGACTTGGAAGGCTCCCTTTCCCCGGTGACTGTCTCTCTCTGCCTCTACTCCACAGATCTCCGTGGCTAACAAGGCCCCCGGGACAGAGGGGCAGCAGCAGGCCAATGGTGAGAAGAAGGAGACTCCAGCAGTGCCCTCAGCCCCGCCCTCCTATGAAGAGGCCACCTCTGGGGAGGGACTGAAGGCAGGGGCCTTCCCCCCAGCCCCTTCGGCTGTGCCTCTCCACCCCAGCTGGGCCTATGTGGACCCTAGTAAGTCTCTAAGCTCCTGGAGACAGGAGCATTAAGGGGAGTGGTGGGCCCAGATGAAAAACCCAGGTAGGAGGAAGTTGCCCATAAATAGATGCATTGTGTGGTTGTTATATGAGGCTCTGTAGTCAAAGGCTTTGGATTTGGAGGGCTATTCCAAGGGTAGGTCAAGGAGGACTCCATGAAAAGGGAGAAACACAATGTCTACAGTCACAGTACTCTTGGATGGGGAAGAGGGGATTTTTTTCAAGCCATCAAGCTAGGGCAAATAGAGGGGATGGGGTGAGGGGGAGGGGGAAACCGGGGCCATTCTAGAAAGGCTCTCCTCAAAGAAAGGGGTGCATAAAAAGGGTGGGGAGAGTGGACACAGGAAGGGGCAGTATTAAGCTGTGGCTGGCTCCCTGTGAGTGGGAGTGCAGTGTGTTTCCATGTGGGCTGATCTGAAACCTTAGTGGAGACATGTCCCCATGAAGACCCCAGGGCTGCTGGGGGCCAGGGGTCTGAGGATCCCTTCTCCAAGCCTTTGTTGGGGACAGGAGGATATGATGTGGAGAAGGTGTGTGGATGCTAGCCTCAAAGCCCCTCACGGCCAGGCATATCATAGGCAGACTCACCCTGGTGAACGCCAGCTCCTTGCAGAGCAAGGATCGCAGCCAGTGGGAGCCCCTCTGTTAGGATGAGCAGCTTGTGGGAGCTTTGCCTCAGGGCTAGGAACATACAGCTCCCCACAATCTATAAGGAAGGGCCCCCTTCAAATCTTCCTCAGCCCCTGCGGCCTCCCTCAGCAGCCTCTCAAACCCACCCACCCACCCCCATCTTATCAACTCCCACCCTCCCCAGCAGAATTCTAGAAGCAATCTCAAGAACAATGCCTCAGACAGAGCCTCTACTCACCAGGAGCGGCCACCATGGTCCACATCCCTTACCACAAACCCCCTGGGCCCAGAGCCAAGCAGCCCTACCCCACCGTGACCTATTGGAGGGCCAATGAAGGTCTGGTGCTTGTGGGAACCCTTCTTACTGCCCCATACCCACAGGACTGCTTTCTTTCTCCTCTTCTCCCACTCTGTGGCCTGGCCGTTCAGGCTTTGGCAGGGGCTGTAGACAGAACGTGAAAGAGAAGTGGAATATTAAAGGGTAAATATTAAATATCCAGGCCCCAGGTTTGCAGTGTGTTCCTCCTCTCTCCCCTTTCCTCATTTTCCATTTCCAGGTGGCCAAGACTAGCTGCCTTAAGTATTGTTTTCCAGGGAACTGTCGGGGCAGGAAGGAAGCTCATTTTAGTCAACATGTGACAAACATTTCTAAGTGTGTGCCAAGCACTGTGTCCAGCACTCAGCTAAATTTCTGGGGATGCATTGATTTGCAAGGCTTGCCCTCACAGACCTGGCTATATAGACAAGTATGCAATGAGAGGGGCCTAGGCAGCTTGCCTAACCTACCCGGCAGTCAGGGAAGACTGCCTGGACAAAGGGGTATCCACATCGAGTCCTGAAGGATGACATGAGTTTGACTGGTGAAGAGACGGGGAAATGAGTGTTGAGGCTGAAAGAATATGATGTGCAGAGAGGCCCAGAAGCAAGAAAGCACATGGCTGAAAAAATATAGTCAGGCTGGAGAAAAGTAAGAGGGAGGAATGTGCACTGGGGCTGAAGGCTCAGGGGAGGCTTTGGAGGGTAAGCTCGTGGAGAAATTGCAGGAAGAGAATAGGGGAATTGAAATGACAGTGGACGAGAACAGAGCAGAAGCCTCAGGAATGGCCCAGCTGAGCTGAGGGGTGTAAAGGAGGGGCAGCACAGTCCCCAGCAGGCACAGAGCCGGAGGCTTCCACTTTCATCTAGTTTTGCCCCCATGAGGTGAGTATCACTGACCTATATCGTAGAAAAGACTCAGAGATGGCTGGTGACTTGCTCAAGGTCACACAGCTAGTTAGTCTTAGAGGAAGTTATCCACATGTGGGTCTGTTTGACTGTGGATCCCATGTTCTTCCCAAGGCCTGATAGCTGGGTCCTGAGTTCTGGGAGTAGGCCCCCAAACTTCACCCCCAACCATACCCTCCTCCTTGCCCTGTCCTGGCTCTTCTTCATCCTCCAATCTTCCCCCTGCCTTGCTTCCCAGCTGGAGTACCAGCAGGTCCTTCCTCCACACTAGTTCCCAGTTCTCACCCCAAGGGCCTCAGAGCAAGCTGGGGCAGGACCTTTGATCCTGGGATGGGCTAGGTGGCCCAGGGAGAGTGGCTGTCCCTCTCTGGTTCTTAGCCACAAGGGAGCCAGCATGTTCAGGGAGGAGAGTGGGGGACATAAGAGGAAAGGGTCATATTTGTTTGGCAGGGCTTGGCCGCAGGGAGCCCCAACCAGCGTGCAGGAAGGGGAGGGGAGATGACAGTTTATTCTCAGGACTCAGACAGGAGAAGCAGGTGGGGAGAGAGATCTGGGGATGGGATGGTGTTGGGGTGAGACGTTTGAGAACGGGGCTAGAGAGAAAGGCTTGCCCGGTCCAGATAGCCACTTTGACAAAAGTCAGCTCTGAGCAGGTGGCCATTGGGAGCAGCATTTAAATGATTTAAATGTATGGGAGCCCTCATGGCCCTCCTCATGTCCATCCAGGCAGCTCCAGTTATGAGAATGGTTTCCCGGCTGGAGACCATGAGCTCTTCACCACCTTCAGTTGGGACGACCAGAAAGTTCGCCGAGTCTTCATCAGAAAGGTAACCACCTCCTCCAACTGTCCAGGATGGGGGGAGGGGTTAGGTAGGGGGAATCCCTTGAGAAGACCCTGGCCCATCCCTCTGTCTGCAGATTCCTGCAGAGGCCATCCCTCTCCCCTTCTCCTGTGACCGCAGATGACAACACCTGCTGGGAAGTGTGTCCTTAGGTTTCACTCCACTGCCCCCTGCTATGCTTAAACTCATTGTCTCACCCTCTCTCCAGATACTTGGGATCCCTTGTCCTGTGGGAGTGGGCTCTGGAGCATCTTTGCTCTTCTTTCACCTTGTCCTGGGTCTGTTCTAGTGACCCCTAAGAAGGAGAGTGGAGGGTACAGGATGCAGGTCTGGAGAGGAGATTAAGTCACTGGGAAGCTGGGATCTCCCTGAGCTTCACTGGGGGGCCAAGTCTCCCTGGCCACAAATGGGGCTCCCCAAACTGAGCAGAACTCCCTCCGACCCCTAGGTCTATACAATCCTGCTGATCCAGCTGCTGGTGACCTTGGGTGTCGTGGCTCTTTTTACCTTCTGGTGAGTTGGCAGTGTGGACCGGGCACAAGGTCTGGGTCTTCCAGGGCAGCCATGGCGAGGCCAGACTGCTCTTGGAATGTTTGCCTGAAGAGATTTGTGTGGGGGCAGTGGACACCCTCGTGCTGGGGAGGAACTTCAGCGAGTGCCCACGGAGGAGTCCTCCATTCCCTGGGAGGGTGACTTGGTGCCTTCTGGGCCAGCAGGTGTCTGCGAAGCACACATCCTCTCGGATCTTCCAGCCCACAGCCCCGTGCCTCCCCATCCTAGCCTGGGACTGTGGCTGGGGCCCCCTGTGCCACCAGGGGTGCCTTCCCCCCTTCTTCCTCACAAGTCCTGTGAGCCGTGGGGGGGGCAGATGTGGAGATGGAGACAGAGGGCACATTCTGATTCTCCCCTCTCCTCTCTCTGCAGTGACCCCGTTAAGGACTATGTTCAGGCCCACCCAGGATGGTACTGGGCATCCTAGTGAGTATTCCCCAGGCCTCCAGGCCCCTTGCCAGACAACACTCAGTGGCACAAGGTGGGAAGTCTCCCCTGACAGAATCCAAGCCCACGGCCCCTCTCCACCTCCTCACAAGAGAAGGGCCAGGAGGGCCCTTCTGGTGTTTAGATCTGAGACGGGGCGAGGAAGACAGGCATACGTTCTGGTGCTTGCACAAAGAGGGGAGGGTGGGGCTGGGGCCCTGGCTGGTGAGACCCAGACCTTGGCCCCGAGGGGAAGCGGGGCTGGAACACCTTGGCCCACACTAACGATGATGTTGTGACTCTTATTAATGTTTTGTTATTAATGCCTATGAATTATTCATCATAATAGCTACCACTTAAAGAGTGCCTAACAAGGGCTGGGCCTTGTTCTGTGTGCTGGATGTATGGTATTGCATTCGATCCTCGAGTCAACTGGGTAGGATTACCTCAGAAAACTTAAGGTTCAGAGAGGTTGAGTAATTTGCCCAAGGTCACAGAGCTAGTTAGTGGTGGAGCTGGGATTCAAATCCAGGATTCAGGTTGAGGTTTGTGCTCCTCATCACTCTGCTTGGCAGATTCCCTTCTTCTCAAGCCATTTGGCTCCTGCTTGTCCTATGCTTTTTAAGGAGCGTGGCGGATAACTTAAGAGAAGAGCTTTGATGGTGTAGGTGATTCTTGGCCCTCTTATCTGGGCAATTTGGGGTCATTCTGGATAATTCTAGGCCAGAACTACCCTGGGCTCAGAGCAGAACTGCTCTCACCTAAGTCTCCTTCCGCACCGCCTGTGAGCCCAGCCCTATACTGGCCACTGGGGTTGCTGGGGAGGAAGCCTCTGCAGGGGAAGGTAGTGAGCAGCACAAAGCAGCATGGGAGTGAGCCCGAGATACCCAAGCCCTCAGTCCACTTCGGGGACTGGGGTGGCTCAAACAAAAGCACAGGAGTGGGACTGCCCATGGTCCATTTGGTAAATAAGGGACAAGACTGGCAGAGGACCGGAAGGCTCCCTGTTAGGGAATCCGAGACACCTGAGAGAGCCGTGGAGCCTTACGGAGTGGAAACTGAACGTCTGGCGAGGCGCTGGCCCACTACAGCTGTGCTAGGCCTGCTCTTGGGCGGAGAAATGGTGGAAATGTTCGCTCGGCCTCCTGCACCACCCCAAGTCCAGAACAGTCTGAGAGTGGGCCTTGAATTAACACAGGCCAACCATAAGCTGACAGCAAGGAGGCTCATCCTAGCCTCTGCGGCTCCTTGGAGGAGCAGAGGAGTGGACGGGTGGCTCAGTCAAGTTGGGAGTCCCAGGGGAGGAGACATTCACACCTGGAGCCTTTCTTAGGGCGTAGGACCCAGGGCCTGTCTGCAGACGCGACGGGGAGGCACTGTGTGGTAAGCTCATGAGACCCCAGGGACTGGCCGCCAGGCCGGCCCACATGGCAGGTTGGCATGGCGCCCAGCACGTCAGCACCACCTGGCAGACTCAGGTGCCCTGAGGACTCGGGAATGGAGTCCCCAGGCCCTTCACCAGGCCTTCCACGGGAGGGTCGGCGGGACTCCACGTCCTGAGCAGATGGAGCACCCCGGCCGGGGCACAGCCGGGGAATGAGCAGGCTCGCAAGTGGGGGCAGAGTCCACCCCACTGAGGGCAGGCATGAGAATCTGGCCTGTGGATGGTGAGATTGAACAGCCCTCCTCCTCAACATCTCTAGACAGAAAGGAGAGATGTTCCCCCCGGCTTGGTGGGGGGGTGGTGGAGAGAAGTTGGGAGTGGGGATGGACCCTGTGCTTTTTATGGGGTGTCACAAAGCCTTGGAGGTGCTTGGGAATTCCAACACCAAGATGCTGCCCTTTTCTCCAGAAAGCCAGCCTGTGGCTCTGCCCTGCCCTACCCCCTCCCCGCCCCTCAACTTTGCCCCCTGAATCCGCTTCTGGGTCTGAGACCTAGTGGGTCTCACCTCCTACCACACACCAAGCCCTTAGTAGCGATAAGAGTAAAACCACTCTTTCCCTATGTGTGAGGCGCCATGCTAAGTGCTTTCCAGGTATTTATCATTTGATCCTGAAAACAACCCTACCAGGCAGATACTATGATTATCCCCATTCTACAGATGAGGATGTGGGGTTCGGAGAGCAGTTACTGCTCCTTAAGCAGTGGAGTCTTGTGCACTTCCCCTAAGTGCTCGGCTGGCCCAGGATCGGCCCTAGAGCGGGACACGCTGAGGGAGGACACTGGGTTTGGATGCTGGCCTTCACCTGAGTCTCACTCCCCTGTTCTGGAACTCTATAAACAGACGGTGGCTCCAGCCCAGGCCCTGGGGCCCAGGCTCTGACATGCAAGTTAGTCTTTCTTTCACTTCTGTGACTCATTCTCTGCCCCCTGGGATGGCGGCCTTCCAGCACCCCCCTCCACTCACCGCCTTCTCGAGGCCCCAGTCATCTCCCTTAGCGGGCTCTTGCCATATTGTCTGATTGCTCCCTCTGAGCCCTGGCGGCCGGGAAGGAGTTGGGGCTGTTGGGGGCGGGGGTGGGGGGGCCAGGCAGAGGAGGAAACGGTGAGACCAGAGCTGGGAGAGGTGGGTCAGAGCCCCACCCCAGGAGGCTGTCAGTCTAATTGTAATAACAACTCCCATTCTCAAGTCCGTACCCTGTGCCAGGCCCTGTGCTAACCGCTGGAGTGCGTGCTCTTGGCCAATCCAGCTACAGCCCTGTGAATTGGTACCAGTATTGCTGTTTTACAAAGGAGGAAATGAGGGGGCTCCGCAATTAAGTAGCTTGTTCAAGGTCACACAATCAAAGTGGCAAAGCTGGGCTAAGAATAGGGGAGTCGGGCTCCAAAGCTGCATCATAACCCTTGGGTGGTGTCCCTCTGCCCTTCCTCTGACCCCTGGTCTTGAGGGCTGAGGAGCTGAGGGCCAGGGAGGAAAGGAGACTGAGCCCTTGCCCTTTGGAAGCTCCCAGTCCGGTAGGGAGACAAGACTCACACCCAGGATGCACATAGACAAGGGTATTATTATTATCAATATTGCCGACGTGACCAACCAGTGACTCAAGTTGAGACCAGAAGAGAGCAGATCTTGGAGTTTCTCAACTGGGGCAGGACAATTCTACTGTCCCTCACTGGTCCCTGGCACTAAGAGCCCCTTAATCACTGTGACAACTGTCCCACATCACTTGAGAGCCTCCGAAGTATAGGAGAAGGTGAAGATGGAGGGGTCCTATTTGCCAAATCCAATCGGCTTTTCTCCGTCCCTACATCCCTTATGCTTTTGCATTTCATCCAGAAGTATTTAAAGGTCACCTAACCATTGCCAGGCCCCGGGGTAATTGTAGGAATGCAAAATGAGTAGCTCACGCCGGGTGCTACATCTGGGTGAGGGTTCAGATGAACAGGCCCGTAGGGTGTGTGAGTGCGGGCCTCAGTTGAGGAATGCCCATGGTGCATGGAGGGAGCCCCTCTAACCCAGGCCTCGGGCGTCCCTGCCAGTCAGTCCTTTCCAGCAGAAGCACAGTGTGGTGGGCATGTTATGAGGGTGCAGAAGACAGGGGGAGGTAGGTGGGGCAGATCAAGCAGGGCCTTGCCAGGTCTTTGGGAATTTTAAACAAGGGAGTCCATTGGTCAGATCTGTCTGTCGCTTGGAGGGTGAAAGGTAGGGCTGGAGGCAGCAGGACCAGACAGGGAGAGGTGGCCCCACCTAAAAGGGTGGAATTGGGCATGGAGAGAAGGTGACAGATCTGTGCGCTGCCTGGGTAAGAGGATCGGCAGGTCCCCGTGATTAATCGGGCGAGGCCGGGTGAGAGTCAAGGATGCTGAGTTCTCTGGTTGGGCCACCTGAATGTGCATGACGTCCTTGACAATAGGAGATGCAGGAGCAGGGGCAGGGAGGAGGGCGAGTTCACTCCTGACCTGCTGGGTTTGGCATGTTTCTGAATGGCTATGTCTGCCGAGTTGGCAGTTGCCTATGCAGGTCTGGGATTGAGAGGGAGCATCTAGATGAGAAACAAGGGTGTGGGAGCCGTGAGCATTTGCCTGCTAAAGGGAGTCCTGTGGAAGAGCGAGCCCGCAGGGAGAGCATGAGGGGAGACAGCCGGGTGGGACTCTGTACCAAAGGAACAGGGAATATTTAGATATCCTGAGGGAGACTGGGAAGGAGTGGCCAGGGAGGTAGGAGGGGGCCCAAGAGTTTGTCATTGTGGAACCAGGGGAACAATGGGAGTGATCAGATGTTGAAAAGTCAGGTAAGACAGGGACTGACAAGTGTCACTTGGATTCAACAAGGTCACAGGGATGTGGCAAAGCCGGCTCTCATTAAGTGGGGCTGGATTTGGGTTTGCAGGGTTGGGGAGTAATTTGGAGATGAAGAAGGAGATAGTGAAGCGGGGACGACTGTTTCAAGCTTATCTGTGAGGGTGGATAAAGTGGCAGTAGCTGGAACTGGGGAAGACGTGGGCCGAAGATAGAAAAGAGCTGAGGAGGGTTGTGTGGAAGGAGAGGCGCCAGTAGAAAGGATGAGGTATTAGAGATAGAGATGGTGGGGCAGCTGAGCCTGGGATGGTTGGCTTGGTCTGGGATGGAAGGACAGGAAAAAGGGCACATAGATGCATGATACGATGTTTGCAGGTGGCAGCCAGGGAGCCAAGGGAGCCCCACCTCATCTCAAATCTTTCTGGAATGCATCAGGCCAGACCATGCAGGAGTGAGGCAGCCTGGGAGGTCTGTGGGTGGAGGAGGATGGTTGGAATTGCTGCTGTGGGGGATAGGTGACGAACCGAGGAGGGAGAAGGGCAAGGATGGCAGGCGCCATGTTGAGAGCCCACTGGGGGCTGGAGACCATTCGCTGGTGGTGGCACCAATCTAGGTAGGCATGAACATGCCCCTGGGGTCCTCAGCTCCTCATCTTCCACCTCCTAGACTGGCCTTCACCTCCACTGCTCTCTAGAAAATCCTCAATCCTCGGCGCCTGTCACTGTGTGGCACTTGAGCTCCCGGCCAGTCGTCTGCTAGACATGGCCACCTGATCCAGAAATTCATGCCACAGGTACTTCCTGCTTGTGCCAGGTCCTGGCAGGACAGATGAGGGCCCTTCCCTTGATTCAACTGCAGTCTAGTAAGGTAGACCAACAATAAAGTGACAAGGTGATTACAAGTAGTGAGAAGGGCGGGAGGGGACTGAGGCAGTATGGGCCACTGGTCACAAGCCAGGACTCTGGAGCAAGAAGGTGGAGGATTGCATCCATTAGTAGTCATAAAGCATTTAGCACTCTGCCTGGCACATGGAAAACACCGTAGACAAACTTTCTGTGTGAAGTATTGAGAGTGTCTGGGGAGGCCACTTTGGATCGGGTGGTCAGCTGCCCCGTGGCACCCCAGACTCAGTATTTCCAGAAGCTCATCCAATGCCCATTCCTGTCTTTTGGGGATTGGACCACCAGCCTGCCAATTGCCAGGTTCTAGGATGACTGCCGTCTTAAACACCCTTCCCCCAACCTGATCCTACTGCCTGGCACCTGTGGGCAGGGGTGGCAGAGAGGAGAAGGAGCAGGGGACTGGGTGAAGGGGCCTCAGGGGGCACGGGCTGACTAGCCCATCCATCTGTCTCTCACAGCGCTGTATTCTTTGCGACCTATCTGACCCTGGCCTGCTGTTCTGGACCTAGGTATGTGATGGCTCGAGGAGCAACTTGTGGGAACATGAGCAGGATCTGGAAAGTTCTGGCCTCGGTCTTGCCCTCCCCCAGTATTCTGTGCATCTCTGAGAGGTCTGGGCTCCATCAAGCCTGCCCCTCCCTCCTTTACTTGGGGCCCCTGAGGTAGCAACAGAGCAGCGTGGATCCACTGATGGGGCTACCTGGGGATGTGGCTGAAGGAAGGGGCTCCAAGGAGTGGGGATGTGGTGAGGCCAAGACCTCTTCCCTGCGGCAGTGACCCGGCCTGTGGCTTTCGGTGCCCCCCATTCTCCTCTGAACTCTGTGGCTTGTCTTGCAGGAGGCATTTCCCCTGGAACCTGATTCTCCTGACCATCTTCGTAAGTGACCGAGGGGTGGCTGGGGACAGATGCTGAGTGGAGGTGGGGGGGGGGGACAGAGGCTGGGCTTCGAGGGCCCAGAAGTCTGGGTTGGGGATGTCCAATGTGAGGTCACTGGTTGGGGCAGGGGTATTTTCACCCCACTTCTGCTACAGACGTCTCATCCTCTCTTTCCAAATGGTCTTAGTCTCTCCCCGACTCCATCCACTGTCTCTTTTCTTTGTGATGTTGTTTTTAAGAGGTTTGAATGAGGCATCCTAGAGCTCTGGATAATGAAGAGTGGGTTGTAGAGAGTTGGGGGGTGGGGAGGTGGAAGCAGGACTGCAAAAGAAAGAAGGGGACAGGTAGGGCAGGCCTGTCAGGAAGCTCCTCACCAGGCCTGAGTTGTGGAAGTGAATGTGTGTGGGGGCGAGGCAGATGCAGAGCTGAGGGCTGTGCACCAGGGGTGGAGACCCAGGCTGGGCCTTGAAGGTGTCTGGGCCCCCAGAGGCTGAGTTCTGGAGCATTCCCTCATCCTGCTTCTCCTTCCAGACCCTGTCCATGGCCTACCTCACTGGGATGTTGTCCAGGTAAAGGGGACAGGTGGAGGGGGACAGGCCACACTCTGAGGGGAGCTGCTCCCAAACACATCCCTTCAGAGAGCATTCAGATGAGAGGGGGTTCAGGCAGGCAGGAAACATTGGCCTGGAGCCCTCTTCTCGCACACTCCGCTCCACAGTGACAGCGGGACCTGGCCAGGTCGGCGGGGTGGAGGTGGGGAACGGAGGGGAGCAAGGTGACCTCTCTCGAGCTGCAGCCCGAAGGACCCCAGACTGTCTGATCACCCCATTCCCTGTGAACCACCTCCTGGCAGCAGCACAAAGCCCCCCACCACCCTCTACTCCCACCTCTTCAAGATCCTTCTAACAGGAGTCTGAGTCTAAGCATGCTGGGGAGGGCAGGGCCTAGGGAAGAGGCTGGGAAGGCAGGGAGAGGGAGGACCATGGGAAGTGGGGGAGGGTGGGGAGCTGAGGTCAAGGGGTCAGGTGCTGGCAGAAGGGGAGGGCCGGGGAGACCGGAAGGGCTGCCTGAAGCTGAGCCCCTGGCCCCACGTCCTGCAGCTACTACAACACCACGTCCGTCCTTCTGTGCCTGGGCATCACGGCTCTTGTCTGCCTCTCCGTCACCGTCTTCAGCTTCCAGACGAAGGTCAGCTCTGGGGCTGGTGGGCAGGGCAAGGCCTGTGGGATGGGGGGCTCCAGGCTTGGGTCCCTGGCTAGGGAGAAGTGAAAGGGGTGAGTAGGATCTGCGGAGGCCCCCTGGAGGAGGAATGCCGGCTTCTAGGGGGGAGCGTGAGGCTGCCGTGTAGGCCTCCGCCCTCTGGCCAGCACACCAGCACACTGCCCAGCTGGGGCCCCCTGGGAATGTGCAGCCCTCTTGGGCAGGCCTAACAGCTGACGCCTGTCCCATCCCTGCAGTTTGACTTCACCTCCTGCCAGGGTGTGATCTTCGTGCTGCTCATGACTCTTTTCTTCAGTGGACTCATCCTGGCCATCCTCCTGCCCTTCCAATATGTGAGTCCCCCGGGTCTCCCAGTGGGGCCCTGGGGAGGGAGGGAGAGCCCACCTTGCCCAAGGGTGCTGTTTCCTCCCCCGCCCTCCAGGGAAGGCCCAGAGCCAAAGGCCTACAGCCCGCCATCCTGTCCAGGCCTCCTGGCACCTGCCCTGGGCTTGTTGGCAGGATAAGCAAACCAACAAGGAGGCTTTTCTTGGCAGGCCTGGGCACCTGCTTGCACCATGAGCCACATCCGCTTCACCTTTCTCATCCTCCCCTCTAGGGGGGAGGTGAGGCTGAGGTGGGGAGCACAACACATTTAAACCCGGGGCAGAGAAGGGAGCACAGGAGCACCAGAGGGCCACGAGGCCCAGAAGGGCCCTGAGCAAGGGCCCCCCGGAGCTCTTGTGGGATCAGTGAAGTCCAGAGAGACAGAATCTGGCTGGCCAGGCAGTCAGGAGGTGGGGCAGTGGGGCTCTGAGCATACCCCCACCCCATTAGAGTATCAATGGGGCCAGCCGAATCTCAGCGCCGGTTGGCCCTGGGAAATCCAACCAGGACTGCAGAGGGCTCAGTGGTGACTGAAGCAGTCAGGCTGCTGCCAATGGAGAAGGGGGCAGATCGAGGGCATCACGGGAGGGGACTGAGATTTAATCCTGGGAACCCCAGGGATGAGGCTATTAGACCCCTGCTAGAGGGCTCAGTTCTTCCGCCCCCCAGCCCCCACCCAAGGCTCCTCTTAGCCACTTTTGGTGCATGATCCCCCCGCTGCCCCTTTTCTGCTAGGCTAGGAGCAGCATTCCTCACTCTCCCCTTCCCCCACCCCATCCTGCCCAGCTCCGGCCCCCAGGGTATTGGCTCCAAGTCCAGGACATCAGGATTGATTCTAGCATTTCCTTGGCACTTCCCAGGATCCTGTTGACAAAGGGAGGGACTGGAGCTGGTCTGGGGGCCCTCTGTGTATCTAGGATGGGGGCACGGTTACAGGAAGGGGCCTCAGAGCTTCAAAGAACCCTTTATTGACTCAGGGCAGGCTAATGGGATGCTTGCGTTTCCGGGACTCTTCTGGGGGAAGGCCCTATGGAGGGGGGCATGACTTGAAACTTGCAGAGTTTCCACACCCACCTGGGTGCCCCTGAGACCTAGGGGGAGCCAAGGTTGGGCAGGGGCGCTGTTCCAGTCTCTGCAAGCAGTCCCATCATGCACACCTGGAAGGGACTCCAGAGGACTCTCCCGCCGACACACATCCTTGAGCCCCTTACCCCTTCAGACAAAGCTCGGGAGTTCCCCTACAGAGGAACAGACAGACCCCACACAGGACAGGGATGAGTTCGCACTGGGCGGCGGGGGGAGGTCGCAACCTGAGGCCAGGCTCAGGCTGGGAGGATGACAGGGGTCCCACAGGATGAGTCTCCCTCATCCAGCCTGAGTCTGGGGCTGTGTGTGCAGGGAACAAGTACCAGTCACCTGGGAATGGCCCTGCCAATCCCTCCATGATCACTGCTATCCTGGGGTTCCCCAGACCCACCCTGAGCCCACAGAGAATCAAGGACCCCTCTCTGTTCTGGGGCTTCTTAGGGACTGCTGGGGAGGGTTGGGGGGTGCTGTGAGAGATGGAATCCACTACGGAGATCTGTGCTATGTCCTCTGCTTTCTGGACTAAGCCCTCCTCCCTGCCCCTCACCCCCACCACCCTAAACCCTTTCCATGTCTGCTCCGCAGGTGCCCTGGCTCCATGCAGTGTATGCCGTGCTGGGAGCGGGCGTGTTTACGTTGGTGAGTGTGGCTCCCTGGGGGGCCCCGCCTTCTCAGCCTCTGATCACCTCCCCGGGTCCGTCCTCTGTCCCTGTCTTCCTCACAGTCCTCCTTCCTGACACCTTGTGAAGCTCCTGGGGGCGGGTCAGGGCTCAATGCCGCATTTAGGGAACTCTCTCTGGTCTCCAGAACACGCACCTTAGCTGGGCAGGGAAGGAGGGAGGTTGTAACAATAGGATTAGAGCTTTAGCCAGAGCTGAGAAGAGGCACCCCTGGGTCCTGGGGAGGGCCAGTGCTGCTTGTGGGGGTGGGAGACTGAGGGTGCCCTGGCCACGGGGACTAAGTCATTGCTGTCCTAGGAGTAATGTGGGAAGGCTTCTTGGAGTCAGGGAGATTCCAAGTGTGAGAGATGCACTTAGTTCAAGCTCGCTCTTGGTTGTTCTCACTGGCCTGAGAGTGTTGACGACAATGAGGATGACCATGATAACAGTAATAGCTAATATTTATTGAGCACTTCCCCCCACCAGCAAGCCTTCATGTGCATTTCGTCCTCACCAAAACTCTATAAAATAGGATCTATTGTTATCAGATTCAGATGAGGAACCTGAAGCTCAGAGACCAAATGACTTGGCCAAGTTCACACAGCATCCTAGGAGGTGGAAGACCCCACTGGGAACCCAGATGGTCTGGTTCCAGAGCCCCACTCTGGGTCTGAGGCCACATGGGGAGGGGCATGGGGTGGTTGGAAGCAGAGGCCCAGGAGACAGGAGGTAGCCAGGGGCAGACAACTGCCTGGAGCAGCCCACCACAGGTCCTTTGCTCAGGTGGGCTCCGTGCACCTGAATGTGACGGTGTTCCAGGACCCCCACCCCCGAGGTGGGCAAGCTCATCTTGGTAACATCTTCTCAGGGAGCACCCAAGGTCAACATTCACTGCCAGCACGAGCAGCCACCCAGCCCTCCGGCCCTCCTTCATTGGAATGCTCAGCTCAGTCTGGCCAGAGTTCTAGGCTTATTCACAGGTTCCACAGGCTTGTGGGTGACAGACTGGAAAAAATGGAGGGTCAGAACTAGGAGCAGATATTTTGAGGGGTGTGGTCAGGGTGTGGTAGATTCATTCATTCATCTCCTCGGGTGTTTATTGAGCAGCTACTATGTGTGAGGTGCTGTGCTCTGTGCCCAGGATGCCACGGTCAACAGGAGGGGCACAGTGCGTGGCATACAGTGGCGTTCAGGAAATATTTGTGGAATGAGGAAATGACCTTCAGGCTTGGAACCTGAGGCTGGAAGGGACTGAAAAGGAATCTAGTGAAACTCCAAACCCTTCCTTTTATAGATGAGAAAACTGGACCACAAAGAAGTTGAATGACTGGCAAGATAAGGGCATATCAACTAACCGTGGCCTTGGTCAAGACTAGGTTGACCAATTTATCTCAGTTTACCTGGAACTTTCCCAGTCTGAGCACTGAAAGTCCCACTTCTTGAGGGAACCCCTAAATCCTGGGCAAATCGGGAAGGTTGGTCACCACACTGCACTAACTTCTCTTGGCTCCTGCTCCAAAGCTCTCTCCTGCAGGCAGTACCTACTTAAAACAAATTTCAGTGAAGAGGATGGATGGGGAATAGGGCCAGGAGGAAAGAAAGAGGCAGGGTCACCGGGGGGTGGGGCGGTGGGGTGGAGCGAGCCTGGGAGGCTTCGGAGGGCAGCTTCTGCCAGGGACAAATGGAAGAAGAGGGGTCGATATGCAGGGCAGAGTGGGAGGCAGATGAGCATCAGTGGGGGGTTGGGGAGGTTACTTGGCTTCATGTGGATCAGGTCACAGCTAGTATGTCAGCGTAGCGGGAAGGCTGTACATACAAATAGGGCTGGATGAACAGTAATCTCTAAAATTTGTTGAATAATCCCCTGTGATATTAGAATAATAAAAATAATCCCAATCATCTGTTCCACCCTTTACATTTTACAAAACACTTTCACACCTGTTACTTCGTTGGCTCTCCACCACAACCCAGGGAGGGAGGAAGTGGGAGGATGTTATAAGACCTGCTTTCCACATCTGAAGCCCTGGGTGTTTCGGGCTGGCACAGAGTCCCGTTGCCGGTAAGGGGCAGATTTAGGACAGGACCCAGGTGTCCTGTGCCCAGCCTGGTGTCATTTCCAGCACCCCTGTGCTCCCCCTCAAAGAAGACAACTCTTATTAGCTCGGAGGTGGGGGGAAGCTGGGGAGCTCTCTGCAACAACCTCCCTGCTCCCCACCCCCACCAGCATTGCCCTCTCTCCTGGATTATTCCCATCAGCATGGAAACAGGCTATAATTTCTCCCGTCTGGAAACACACACACACAGCCCACTCTTGACCCACATCCCCTTCTAACACCCCCATTTAGAGCAAGAAGCTCTAATAAGGGAATCTACTCTGACTAGAGGCTTCCCCCTTGGAAGTAGAGCATTCCTATGAAACCTTTCGTAAACTAGAACGGTGTAAACTCAACAAGCAATGACCATTCATTTATATGGAAGGGATTTTGAGTGTCCCAGACTCCAAAAATAACCCCTCTTAGGTTTTTCTGCTACCTTAGGACACATCTTGCTGACCTTTGGCACAAAACAAATAGAGATAAAACACAGGAGCTCACAGACATGGCTCCAAGCTGCGGCAGCTTGATGCCGAGATGCTGGGTGTGGTTCCGAGGCCAGGAGCTTGGGGGCGCCGCTCGTTGCTCAGGGTGCATGCTGCCTCAATAACAGCTCACTGCAAAGCAAATCCTGGATGCTGTGGTCGATACTTCTTTTTTATACAAGTGAAAATCCTCTTTGGATTTCTTTTGGTTAGTGAAATCAGGTACTACTGCAGGTCTTTTGTAAAAATGAAATGGTGTAACTTGAATTTTCGACAAGAGGGGGTACCTGTATTTCCAATTTGTCTCCTGCTTTCTCTCCTCCCAATCCTTCTCCAATTCTCTGAACCCTCTTAATGCTCTCACCAGGGTCAGCAACGGGTTCCATGTTGCTAAATCCAGAAGTCATCTCCCAGCCCTCGCCTTGCCAGACTCAGCTTCTTTGATATAGTTGCTCATTCCTCCACCCAGAAGCATCTTCTTCCCTGGGCATCTTGGCCACCAGCTGCCCTGTTTTCCTCCAGCCTCCATGCTCACCCTGAGTGCCATGGGGCCATCAGCTCTTCTCTCTCTACCCTCACTCCCTACGGGATCTCAGACTGTCTCAAGACTTTGAATACCATCTTTAATGCGGATGGCCCTAAAACTGATCTCCAGCCCAGACTTCCAGACTAGAATTTCCAGTTGCCTACTCAGTATCCCCATTTGGAAATCTACGAGGCACCCCAAACCTATTATGTACAAAACCGAGCGCCTGCTTTCTCCCTGAACCCCTGCTTCTCCCACAACTTCCCCATCTCTGTCAATGGCAACTCCTCCTTCCAGTCACTCAGGCCAAACGCCCTGCTGACATCCTCCACTCCTCCACTCTCTTCACGCCCCACATCTGGCCCCGCAGCAAATTCTGTTGGCTCCACCTTCTAGCCAGAATTCTGACCACTTGTCTCCACCTACGTGAGGACTCCCTGGTCCATGTCCCGAATTGCTCCCACTGGTGGGGCCCCCACAGTCAATGCTCAATGCAAGCAGTTAGAGTGATCCTGTTAAGGGTGAATGAGGTCAGATCATTCCTCCACTTGGCCGTCAGAGATCGCTCCCCAGGCCCCTGCTGACCTCACCTCCTCCCATGCCCCCTCCCCGACTCTGCTGCCTTCTTGCCGCCCCTGACCATGACAGGCTCACGCCCGGGCCAGCACCTCTGCACCTGCAGCTGCCTCCGTCTGTCCCCTCGGATCCACTCACAGCTCTCTGTGTCCCCGCCTTCAAGTCTTCACTTTGTTTACGATCCTGTGTGACTGTGCACGCACACACGCCCACACGTGCACGCGCGCACACCCACACGTGCGCACACACACACACACAACTCCCTACTCCTCTTCCCTGCTTTATTTCTCACCATAGCACTTCTCATCCTCTGACACATTCTTATATTTTTCTGATTTCTTTGTTGATTGCTTGTCTCCCTGCAGCAGAATTTAAGTTCCCTGAGGGCAGGGATTTTTGTCTGGCTCGTTCTTCGCCGCATCCCCAGCGCCTTGAATAGTGCCCGGCACCCAGTAAGCACCCCGTTGATATTTGTGGAAGGAGTGGAGGCCTGAGAGGCCCGGCCAGCCGAGGGGTCAGGGCTGGCCGAGGTGCTGGTCAGAGCAGAACAAAGACAGCCTCGGTGGTATAGTGAGTCACAGGGAGGAAAAGCCTCGGTGCCTAATGACCAGTTAATGTCTCATTAGGAGAACAACACCCTGAAAGGTCCTGCTCCTCCTGCCGATTATGTAAACAATGGTCAGGAGTGCATGGTGTGGTGTGAATACCCCAGCTCTGTTCCTTGCCCCTTGTTCACCTGGGTCACCAGGAGGGGAGACGTGCCACAGGTCCTCTGGGCCCCCTGGGGTAGGATAGAGCTGAGGAGGGGCCCTCGATTCATTCTCCTCCCTCCTCTGAGTTTCAGGTGGACAGAGGCCATCAGAGGCCCAGCCCCACAAGAACTGTCTTGGGGCCTTTCCATTAACCCCAACTCAGAATGTCCTTGACCTCAATCTGACCCTGCTTCCTGGGTCAGTTCTGTCCTGTGGAAGCTGTGGTCCCCTAGTCTCTTCATCTGCCCACCCTGGCATCTCCCACCCCAGGCTGTGGAGAAGTCTCAGCACCATGATGGGCCCTCCCAGCATTGCAGCTAGAACGACAAGATGCCACTCAGAGCATCCCTGCCCAGCTGCTGCAAGGAGGATGTGTGAGAGAGGAGAGAGGCGTCAGAGGAGGTCCCAGACCCCAGGGAGGAGCCCCCTCCCCCACCCAATCCTCCCAGCCAGGGCCTTGGAAGGGCTGCTAGAATCAAATGGTCTCCTCTCTTAGAGACCTCAGCCCCTCCCTGACAGTCTCTGTCATCTGGGAGGGCAGAGCCGCCAAGGTGGATGAAGCTGAGCTTGGGGGTGGGGAGCCCAGGCTTCTTAGAGCCGAGGTCCAGCCTTGAGGAACAGGCCCCTCCTAGGCCTCACCTGTCTAGCCTTGGTGCATTCTCAAGAGGCTTTGGATTTTCTGCCTCACCTCTATCTCATACCCCGCACTGGGCACCAGACACAAATGCCAGTAGAAGTGGGTGAGTCAGCCCACGGGTACCTCAGGGCGGCCTCATCTTCCTCACCCATTTCATTCCCTCTTCTTGGGTGCTTTCATGTAGAAGCTCATGGAAGATCAGGCAGGGGAGCATGAGGGCTTGGCTGGGTGGGATGATGGGGCAAGGTGGAGGGGCTGGGACAAAGCAGAAGGGTTGGGGCAGGGAGAGAGAAAGCAGGTCAGGCCAGCAGGTTTCCCACTGTGGCTGAGCCTCTGTGCTCACATGGCTCTACCTCAGAGCTGGCCCTTCTTTTGGGAAGCTAAGTTCTCCTAGCCGCCTAAATTGAGAAGCCAAGCCAGGAAACTTAGGGAAGAAATTAGGCATAGGATTTTAGAAATTAGGTGACAAGCCCAGTAGGAACAAAACTCTCCCCTGCCCAGCCTGGCCAGTATGGGGACCTCAGAAAACATCACAGTCTCTGTGTTTTAAGGAAGATTATCAAGAAGCTGTGTGGATAGGCCGGAGGCAGAGAGACCAGTTAAGAGGCCACTGCCAAGTCCCAGCATCAGGGACAGGGTGGCAGAAAGAATATGTGGTAGAAAGAACATGTGTTGGTCAGAACTGGACGTTTCAGGGCCCGATGGTGTTTGGATGAATGAAACTTAGGTAGGACGATGCTTTGTTTGTGGAGGTGCTAGGCCCCCAATACTGGATGTTGGCCCTTGACCATGGGAAAGATGCACACAGCCATCTGTCCTCAGCCCCTGGAAGAAAGGAGGGCGGAGACCGAGTGCTCAGAGCTGGCATGGACCTATTTGTGCTGAGGCCTCGAGAGAGATGCCCCCCCCCCCACATACACTCCCACATACCACACAACCCCCCCCCACACCACACACACCACACATGCACCACACACCATGTTTGTACACACTCACACACATAGACAGGCACACAGTGTTAGCTGCCAAAGCGGGATGAAAGCCCCATTTTCCTGACTCTCTCAGCCCAGTATTCTTTCAACACTACCTCCCTGTCCATTCCACAGGGAAAACAGAGGCCTCCCGACCGACTCCCTCCACAGCAGAAGGACCCAGAGAGGCTTTCTCAACCTCTGAGACCAGGCTTGTAGCAGTTACTTCCAGCCAGTCCCAACAGAGAATCTGTGTCCCCTGTGTCCCCATGACTGGCCTGGGCCAGCCCCACAGCATCTGGAAAGAGACTCCTGTTTGCCACCACCCCACCCCTCTCCCTGCTTTTCTAGTCAGGGCCATGATATATGCCTTATCTTCTTCACAATTAGAGAAACACTTTGAAAAGCAAAAAGGGCTACACAAACCCAAGGCAGGGTATGATTTTATTTTAGTCTTATCTTTATTTCATTCAGAGCTTAGAGGTTCTTTTGCCTCAGTTTTTTACATGAGCCTGAAAGATCTTATGGGAACCTTCTCTGTTCTGCCACCCATCCTCCGGCCACTAAAACAGCCCTAACACCTCCCCTGAGGCCTCATCTGCACCCTCCAGAAATGGAGTGCTTTCCTCTGAGGGCTGCAGGTGGGAGGGTGGATTGCCAAGTGATTGCTCCTTCAGGGGGAAAGTGCACTTGGTGTCCCCCTCCCAGGACTCTCCTCAGTTTCACTTTCTGAGGCACTAATCCTCAGCAACAAAGCCCTGCTCAAATCAAGCCCTTCAAACCGACATCTTGACCTGGAGAAGGTGCAAGAAGCCCCCCTCCCAGCCCCCAGGGATGGGGGACTGACGGGGAGGGGTGGTTCAGAGTTCCTGTAGGGCGCAGGGCCAGGGAGTATCTAACTGACATGCTGGGGCAGGGAAGGCACGAGTCACTGCTCTCTTATCCAGAGCAGAGCCAGGAAGAGGTGCTATCAGAAGGGCCGGGGAGCTCTCTAGGTGGCCACATGCGCTCTACCCAGACAATTTTCAAGATCTAGCTCATCCTCTTACCACTGTGACCTTGGGCAAGTTACTTGACTTCTCTGTGCCTCAGTTGCTTCATCTTCAAAATGGGCTACTATGAACTATTCCACAAAGCCGTGGTAATAACTAAATAAGACAATATACGAAAGGAAAAATGAAAACAGCCTAGCACCTGGAACTTGGTGCTTTCTCAACTACCATGATAGCTTTTATCCTTATTGCAAATGTTAACCTTGTAACTCAGAGCACCAAATTTTGGAGCAGAGTTCCTGGGGTTCAAATCCATTCTCTGCCACCTTCTAGCTGTGTGGACTGATAAAATTATATCACCTCCCTGTGCTTCCGTTTCCTTATCTCTAAAACGCAGATAATAATAGTACCTACCTCATAGGTTGTTGTGACTTGCAAGTGAATTAATATATGCAAAGCACTCAGAAAGTACCTGGCACATGATTAATCAATAATATCACCTGTTAGTAGTAGTCAGTTGCAAGATTGGAACCCAGGTCTGCATGACTCCCCAGCCCGTGTTTTTAAGCACTGTATTACACTCATGCCCTTCCTCAGAGGACCACACAGGGGCTCTTTCACACACTTTCATGTACTGCTCCCCTTTATCCTGGGGCAGGCTTTCTGGCTCACGTGCCTGCCAGACCCTGTTTCTCCAGTGGCCACCTGGAGGTGCTCCCCAGGACCCAGGGCTGCATGCAGATGCTGTTTTGCCATTTAAACTGTTGACACTCGAGTATCTTCTGTTGGCACCAGGCAACAGTGGACCCCAGGTCTCCACTCACTGCCTCTCCTCCACTCCCCTACTCCCTCATCCTGTCCCGCATCCCGGCCAAGGACACAAGGGCTGGCAGCCTCTTTCTATAGAATCCCCCAGGAAGGGGGATTCTACAGGCCAGGAAGCCTACAGCGCTCTTGGCCTTGTGCTCTGTTTGTGCTTCTCTTCCCCCCACTTCCAGCCTTCCACACACACACACACACACACACACACACATGCCCCAAAGCAGTGTCACATGGTGGAAGGAGAACGGGATTTGGGGTCTGTCCTCTTGGCTATGTGAAGTGAGCAAGTCACTTACACTCTGTGTGCCCCAGACTCCTCAGCTTCATAATGGACATGACGACGGAACACCTGTCCTAGAAGCTTGTGTGAGGATTCAATGAAAAGGTTCACCAGCTCTTTTTTTGTGTGTTACTTTAATCCTTCTTTTCAAAATTTCCAATTAAATAATATATGATTACATTCATTCATATATTTCAGTTAATATAGATAAAGCAAATGTCACTTGCATGCCCTTCGCTACCTTCCTCAGTGGTAAGTGCGGTGGTCAATTGTCTCTCCTTCCAGACCTTTCTATATTCATTTTATAGGTATATGCTTTATGGGCCTCTATGACATAGTCTTGTGCAGGTATTTTGTTGTTGTTGTTACAGAAAGGGGACTTTATGATGTAGATTTTTCTGCAGCCTGTTCTTTTCTCATGACGGCCTATTTCAGGGATGTTTCTGCCTCGGTAGGTGCTGCCCACGGTTTATTTAACCCACCCCGGTTGCGCGTTTGGGGCTTCCAGCCCTTCACTGTCAGAACCAGCACTGCTGCACGTGGCCCTGGGCGTGCGCTGCTTGGCACACTCAACACTGACATTTCTGTAGGATGGACACGGTTCCCGTGTGATTTTTTTATGCTGATTCAAACATGGTAACCCCAGCTTTTTGTATTCAGTGCCTGTTTGTTGCTGGCTCTGAGCGGGCCTCTGCCTGGCACAGCTCCCCAGTGTTTCTCAGCCTCACCTCTGGGAGGACAGCAGACATAAGCCGAGGTCCTGGACACAGCAGCCTCAGGCCAGGAGTGTGGCCAGGGGGCCCTGACCGGGCCCAGCCTGGCCAACAGGGTGGACGAGGCAAGCTGGCCTTTGGCTCCTCTGTCCTCTGTGAATGACCCCCCCCCCCCCGCCCCGTCCCCACCAGCCACCCCGGCCTGCTTCTCTATCAAAATGGGAGACAGATGGTCTGGATCCAGCGCCAGGGAAGTGACCGTCAGCAAGCCCCTCACTTGCTCGAGACGCCTTTCCTCGTATGTAAAACAGTGATAGTAATACCCACCTCCTATGAAGTGAGCTGAGATCAAGGATTAGTGGGTGAAAGGGCGCCTCGGAGGTAAGTTAGTAGCCTCCTAGTCCCCCTCTGCCTCTTGGCCCTGAGCCGTGCCCCTCCTCCCGTGTGCTCCTCCTGCAGCATCTCATCCCGTGCTCAGCTGGCTGCCAGCTCAAGCACCTGACCTTTCAGGCGTCAGCGGTCAACCCAGCTATTAGCTCGCAACTAAGATCTTAGCTGCCAAGATGTTAACTATGACCAACATAGCTGCTCTCAACCGAGACGTTAGTTAACAAAGCTCACCATCACCCAAGGTTATCAGGTTCCTTTCCCCTGCAGTAAGTGCATGCTCATAATGGAATCTCTGATAATTTGCTTTCATTAGACCGCCGGCTGTCTGAAGGCAAGCTCCCTGGAACCTAGTAGGTGCTCGATCAATACTGTTGGGACTAAATGAGCGGAAAGCCGTCAGCTGACTCGCAGGTGTGAGGCTGCAGTGCTGGGTGGTACCAGGCAGTGCAGTTGAAATCTGGGCCACGCTATCCCAGGTAGCACCACGTTGATAAGCATCCATGGCCACAGGTCAAAGGCAGGGGCAGAAATCATTTCATTCCTCTTTTCTGCAAGAGCAAAGCCTGCTGGCTGCTCTGGGAGGCCTCCTGGGTGGGTGCTCCTTGGAGGAGCCACCCCCAGAACCTGGTCAGGTCCAAGCCTTCTAGGTTGAGAGATTCAATTTCATTAGCTCACCCAGGGGTGACCGGGCTCTGAGAAATCAACGAAGCAAGCCACTGATTGATAAGCCAGATCAGCAATTTATTAACTTCTGCTGGCAGCATGGAGGTCCCTCTCCTTGCTCGTTCTCTCTGGAGAGGGGAAAACTTCCGTGGGAATCCAAATCCAAATCAGAAGGAGCAGAGCAGAAGTGAGAGAATAATAATGCTTGATGCCACATACACTGTCACACGTTTACCCTCAACACCACGCCGTGGTGTGGTCATTATCACTGTCCCATTTTGTAGATGAGGACACTAAGGTCAGGCGGGTGATGGCTATGGAGGGATGGAAACAATGCTCAAATGCAAATGTTCTGACTCCAGTCCTGTGTCCTCATGCACCCTCCCCTCAACGCTGCTGAGCTCAGGGAGCCTGACCTGTGCTGCACAAGGCCCCCCTCAGCCCCCGCTGTGGTTCTCCCCATTCCTTCTGTTAAGGCTACACAGCGTCCCCTAGAAACATTTCTGCCTCCTTGATGGGCCGCCGGAGACCCCTGGGTCTCGGCAGCAGCCTATGACATGTTCTCAGGGGGGCACCTTTCCTTCTGCAGATAATAACTACAAGCCCACATTAACAGCCAGCATTCATTAAGTTCTTGCCACGTGTCAGGCACCAGGCCAGGCACTCTGTGCGCATCCTCATTCTCGCAACCTGAGGAGGCAAGCACACTCATCTCCCTTTTCTAGATGTGGACTCAGGCTCAGGGAGACTGCCTTGCCCAGGGTCCTGGAGCTAGTGAGGAGTGGAGCTGAGGCTGGATTCAGTTCGGGCTGACTTTCAAGCCCGTGCTCATAATCACCCCCACCCCCCCCACCTTCCAGGGTGTCATGCCTTGATGTCCCATATGCTGGAGATGCTCCCTATCAGAGCCTCCGGCCCCTGGGCTCTAGTCCCTCTCCTTCTGTCCCCTTGCCCCCTGCTCCTGCCATGCTGAATTCCTCACTTTCCCCACCATGGCCCACACCTCCCCAGGCCTTCTCAGTCTAGCAAACTCCAACTCGTCCTTCCAGCCCCAGGTAAAATGTCATCTCTCCTGGGCCACCTTCCTCCTGCTCAATCAGCCCTAATTATGGCATTTACTGAGTTTTATTGTAATCACCCCACGAAGCGGTGAGCCCCAGAAGGCAGGCACGGCATGGTGGTGTCTCTGCCAGTAAGTTGCTCGCACCAACTCTTGCCTCATACATATTTATTGCATGATGAATGTTCCAGAGGATTCAAGGTACATAGGTCTTCCACACACAAGTGACGGAAGAGCTGGGCACAGCCCAGTTAACAAGAATGTGAATGGATCTAAAGAATTCCAAACCCATGTGGGCCAGTGGTTCATAACCTCTGAGATACTGGTGGAACTTTTGGGCTTCTTTTCTCCCAGAAAACTACACTGTACCTGTGAAGCGTCACATGCTATTTCTAGGGGGTTCTGCTTCCTGTGCTTGGACCCCAGGGAATAGCTAAGTTGGTGTAGACAGTAGGAAGGCCTGGTGAGGGGGCAGGAGGGGGGCAGAGAGGAGCTCTCTCTAAGGGAATCGCTGTTCATAGTCTGTTAGGCCAAGAAGGTGCCCTGGGAAGAGAGTGTTTCCTGGAAGGAGACACATTAACCACTGGTGCTGCTCACAGACAGCGGAACAGAATGCCTAAGCGTGGGGCCCTGTGGAGCCAGACTGCTCAGGTTCAAATCCTGGCTTTGCCACTTCCCAGCTCTGTGACCTCAGGCAAGAGCTTAACATCTCTGGGCCATGGTTTCCTCTAGGAATAATCCCTACTCAAGGGATGTTATTAGGACTAAGTGGGCTAATGTCCACAGAACACAGAGTAAGTGCCTATTCTCTGCTCACTGTTAAATGAAGCATTTGTTCATCTTCTAAGGGCAGGGCCCTGAGGCAATGGCGAGAAGACTAGGCCTCAGCTTGAAGGTCCCTTCCTCCAGGAAGCCTTCCCTAGCTCCCTGCCACACTCACATAGGTCAAGATCCTTATTATTAGCCACCCTCCTGGGACACTTCCCATTTCTCTTTGGTTTCCCTCATATTAACGATTACTTCCACTCTAGACTCTAAGGCCTGATCTTGTCTGTCTTTCTTGACTATTTCCCTGTGCTTGGCACATAGTAGATGCTTGGGGAAATAGGTGTTAATTAGGGACGGGAGGTGTTGAGAAAGTTCCAGATTCTGGGCCATTCCAGGAGGGTCACTGAGCAGCCAAGCAGCAGATGATGGTAACAAAATCGGGGAGGGGGGGAGGCTGGATGGGGACACTGAGCCCCCTCGGTCGGTGACACAGTGCTGGACCTTCTGACTTCTCTCTCTTCCCCCTTCTCTCAGTTCCTGGCATTTGACACCCAGTTGCTGATGGGTAACCGACGCCACTCACTGAGCCCTGAGGAGTATATTTTTGGAGCCCTCAACATTTACCTAGACATCATCTACATCTTCACCTTCTTCCTGCAGCTTTTTGGCACCAACCGGGAATGAGGAGCCCGCCCTTCCTTCCTTCCTTCCTTCCTTCCTTCTTCCTTCCTTCCTTCCTTCCTTCCTTCCAAGAATGTCCCCTTGCTGGTCCTCTGACCCTCCCTGTATTCCTGCAAGCCCAGATATAAAACTAGCTGCCAGCCCATCCTTTGGCCTCCCCTCAGCCCGATGCTCATCCTCACCCTCTGCAGCTCGTACCCAAGCATTAGGGGCCCTGTGGAACCGAGGTCACACACTCCCCCTCTGTGCTGCCCCTTCCCCCCACTTAATCTCCCAAAGTGGACAGTCAAGGCCAGAGGCTCCCCTGGGTTTGAGGACCAGCAGGATTTCAGATGTGGGAAAGAGACCCCAGGAAGCCTAGCTGAAGCCTGCACCCCACTGAGGTTCCTCCTAAGGCTGCCACAGCTATGTGACCTTGGGGCACACTGTCCTCTGTCCAATCCACCCCTCTGTTCTTTCCTTCCAGATCAGGCATTGACACTTATAAGGGGGTGGGAGGAAGCGGGGCGAGGAGGTGAGGCTGCTTTGCAGGTGGGGGATGTGAGTGGACCGAATGGTTGTCCCAGGCTGCCCATCCTCGCAGCGTTGAGACCAGCAGCTTGTTCTAGGCACTTGAGCCCTGGGGCCCGTGGGAGAGGGACAGGAAGCCATCTGCACTTGCCTTGGTTTACCCTCCTGGGTCATGACAGAGCTTTGCTGGGGTAGGAGGTGGGGACAGGGGGCTCTGCTTCTAAGTGGGGACCTGTCCAGGGGTTGTAAGGGAAGGGGGAGCCGGCAGCCCTCTGGGAGGCGTGGGCTTTGTAGTAGCACCAATTCACTCAGATCTGCATCTCCCTGGGGGGCGTTTGAGGTTGGCAGGACTGACCTTCTCTCACCCTCTTCTCTGGAGCCCCTGGGTTGTTCCCCACCCTAGGCCTGAGGCTGAGTGGAGTGCTTGGGCCCTAGAGGATTGGATGCTCTGAGAGAGGGATGGTTATATTGGCTGCTGAACCAGCCCCACGGGGAGGCAATCCTGCCCTGCCCTGAGTCCTTTCTGCACTTCTTTCCTAAACTCTCCCCCATCCCCTGCTGCCATGTGCCGGCTGATCCCCAAGCCAGGCCTCCTGAGGCCTCAGTTGGCAGTGCCCATGTCCCTCCCCCTGGCTTCTCTGGCCACTCAGCCTGGAATCCTAAGCCCCCTCCATTCCTTATCTCCTTATCTCTCCAGCTTGGAAGCTGTTCAGCTAGAGCCCGTCCCTCCAGCTGGTCCCATGTGATGAGGTCTGGTCTCCTTATCAGCCTCCAGGCAGCTGAGAGCTGAGACTTGGGCAGGGTGTGCGTCAGCCAGCCAGCCCCCTGCAGGCCCTGCTGGGGAGGGGACGAGGGGGCCACACCTGGGGGAAGTGTGTAGCCGGTGCCTCGAAGCTGGCTCTGGGCCAGTGGAAAGTTACCGGGTGGGGTCAGGGAGGTTCAGATACCTGGACCTTCCCTTGGCCTCTCCCTTCTGGGCTCACCTCTCTCCCCTATGCTGGGGGCTCTTTTGCTCTTGGAGAGAGTGACTAGGTATGTTATCAATCTGTTTTGACTCTTCCTTCAGACCACCCTTCCTGTTTTCAGCTTTCAAGAAATATTGCAGAAGCCTTTGAAGTTTTGTTCCACCTTGGGCATTTGAGGAAAGAGGGAAGCAAAAACAGATGGTGGTGTTTGTGTATGAGACAAAGGCAACTGGGAGCATGGCTGGATGCCTACTGTGTGCTGGTCCCAATTAATCCATTAAAGCAATCCTATAAAGGGAGTAGTCTGCACATGCCAATCGCAGAGGGAAAAGCTGAGGTGATGGAGAGGATCAGGAACAAGACCAAGGGCATACAGCTAACCTACTAGGTTGGGGCTAGAATGAGACCAGGTGGTCAGGCCAGACATCTCCTGATGTCTCTGGAGATTTGTTGTCCTCTGTGCCACCCCTGGCCTCCCCCCTGCCCCCAACTACCACCACCAAATTTTGTACTCTGTCATTTCCACCTTTTAGACACAAGCTGGGGAGCAGGATTCTGGTGTCTGATTCCCAGTCTCACTGCCGCAGGGTCATGGTATTGAGCGAGATGGAAGACCTTGGTCTGCACAGTGGAGGGAGAGGCGCCAGAACACTTGTTTCCACTGACTTCCTGGTCTGGTTGCCACCTTTCCTCCAAGGCCCCTTCACTTCCTCTCCTAATCTCTGGCCCCAGTTCCAAAGGGCTCACTCAGCCCGGGCCTTGGCCATGCTTCCCAGAATCCTCTCGTCCAAGTCCTCTTCTTCCTAGGACAGTTGATGCAGAAATAGGATTGAGAAGCTTAAATCCAAGGCTGAGCTCCGAAAGCTTGCAGGGAGGAGGTAAGCCCTCAGCAACAAACCTGACAGGGCCACTTGGGCATTCTCAAAGCAGCGAGAATATGCCGCAGAGCCTCCTGCTCTGGGTCCTGTGAGGGATCCGGGACATGCCGAGCCGGCAGCAGAGCCAGGGCTGGGGGCCATGCCTTCCACCTGCACCGAGGCCAGGAGGAGCCCCAGGAACACCTGGCTGGGGCGTGCGAAGGAGGAAGGGCGGAGGAACAGGAATGCAGGATTAGGAGAAACTGAGAATCCCAAACTGAGCAAGTGCCACAATCTGCAGAGGAGAAAGAGAACCTGCTGGCCCCTCACATGTTTGGCAGGGGTGGGGCTGGGCCCAGGAAGGGGTAGGTTGGATTTTATAGAGCTCAAGGCAGCCAGGAATCTGACCATCTGGGATGGGAGGCCGGAGGTTTCTTGCCAAGAGGAAGACAGATCAAGAGATCCTCTGCTGGGATTGCAGCTGGGGTCCCCGAGGCACATGGGACTCCCCAGACTCCTGCCCCAATTCCCAGGCGCGTGTGTGGCTCCTTTGTCACCTGAGGAAGCCCCAGGAATCTTGATTCTTCCTCCCGGGGGAGTCCCAGGATTCTGACTGGGAATCAGACACCAGAATTCACCAGAATACCCCGATTTCAAAAAGGCCCTGCCTCTCCCTCCCGGACCCTCCTGGGAGGAGGCCAGGACGGAGCAGAGCTCCCTGTGGGCTGATTTCACACAAGCACTTTGCTGCCCCGCAGTGGCTGCCGGAGGAAAAGCAGGGCCTGGTTCTGCAGGCGGGAAGCAGGCGGGCTGTATGGCCTGAGGTTTCAGGCAGGATCTGGCTTTCATTCGTGACCCTTCTCAGACCTCCGCAGACCTCCCTCCTCATCAGCCTCCGATGGTTGCCCTTAGTCCAGTCGTTGTCACGTCTCTGTCTGCTGGAATCTACCCTGCGCCGCCCGGGCCCCAGAGCTTTCTCCCGAGAGACTGAGGGCAGAGACCTACTGCCACTCACAGCCCTTCTGGCCTCAGCTCCTCCAAGCTGCCCAGGGTCCGCGCCTGCTCCCTTCCCTGGCCTCGCCTTCCCGGTCCGTGACTGACAGGAGATAAGAATAAAATTATGACACCTGAACCCTTTCCTTCGCCTGCCTTTTGCTTGTCACCTCAGATGGTGGGGGAGTCCGTGTGAGGTTTAACTCAGATTCGATGTGAAAGGTTCACACCAGCGCTGATCTCCCAGCATAGCTAAGTGTGAATTACATCTCCACACTTACCTTGCTGGGGAAAAAGAAACACTGGGGGCGCCTGGGTGGCTCAGATGGTTAAGCGGCTGCCTTCGGCTCAGGTCTTGATCCCAGGGTCCTGGGATCCAGCCTGGAGTCGGGCTCCCTGCTCAGCGGGGAGTCTGCTTCTCAATCTCCCTCTGCCCCTCCCCCCCGTGCTCCCTCCCTCCCTCTCTCTCTCTCAGATGAATAAAAAATAGAAAAAAGAAACACAGGGCGCCTGGGTGGCTCAGTCGTTAAGCGTCTGCCTTCGGCTCAGGTCATGATCCCGGGGTCCTGGGATCGAGCCCCGCGTCGGGCTCCCTGCTCCGCGGGAAGCCTGCTTCTCCCTCTCCCACTCCCCCTGCTTGTGTTCCCTCTCTTGCTGTGTCTCTCTCTGTCAAATAAATAAATAAAAAATCTTAAAAAAAAGAAAAGAAAAGAAAAGAAACACAGGTCCTCCTGTCAATATATACCCTTTGCAGAGGCTCTTTGGATGCTTGCACCTGTCACCGCTCAGCTGGAGGTGCCCCTCTTCTACTTCTGTTAGAAGAGCCTTCCTTATGTCGACCCCAAACCTGTGTCCCTAGAAGGAAAGCCTATGTTGTAGCTGGAAGGATCCCCAAGAGCAACAGCTTTAGGGGTCACCTCTCCCATGAAGCCTTTCTCAGTCCCTCCCCCAGGTGCCCTGGCCATCCCCTCCTCGGAGCCCCCCTCCCCTGTACCACCCCAGCTGCATTTTAACCTCTCCTCCTGTCTGCTTCTATGTATGACACTTGAGCTTGCTGCTGGAAGTGTGCACACTGGTGTGTGCGGTTATCTGCCCCCTCCCCAGAGTAGGAGTCACTTTGGAGTAGCTTCGGTCTCTGCTGGGGCTGCTTGCAAGGTGTGGTGGGGCATGAGCTGCCTTAGAGGGGTGTCTTCTGAGGTATGCAGATGGATAGGGCATGTTTGCTGGAAAAACACAGGGGTGTGGCACATGGCCCTAATAATAAGGTTAGCACTGGCTCCTGCGAGTGTCAGCTCTGTAGGCTGGGGAAGAGGAAGAGAAATGGCACCTGCCATCACTTTTGTTCTTGGAGAAGTCTCTCAAAGATCCCTGCCCCTTTAGTAAATAAACTTCTCTCCTTCTCATATACCCCAGGCACTTTTCAAACTACTGCTTCTGTGCTGTGTCTCAGGCAGGCTTACTTATGCTGATTATTTAATGATGGGGACCCCATTTCCCATCTCCCATCTCCCTCCAGCTCTCCCAGAGTTAAGCCCAGATTCTTTTTTTTTTTTTTTAAAGATTTTATTTATTTATTTGAGGGAGAGAATGAGATAGAGCATGAGAGGGGGGAGGGTCAGAGGGAGAAGCAGACTCCCTGCTGAGCAGGGAGCCCGATGCGGGACTCGATCCAGGGACTCCAGGATCATGACCTGAGCTGAAGGCAGTCGCCCAACCAACTGAGCCACCCAGGCGCCCGGAATTATTCTGTTTTTAAGCAGAATTTGGAGGAGACATAAAAAGCTCCATGAGAATCTTTCGAGCCAGCAAAGAATTCTCAAAGTAATAAAGGGCCCAATGGCAAAAATCAAATCCAGGACACTATCAGGAAAACACGGTCTCCTGGTAAAGACAAGGACAAAAGTGTGATTACAAAGCCCTTTGTTAAGACCTCAGAAAGATCTAAGATGGGGCCTCATAGAATCTTTCCAACAGACGGAAGTACTCCTAAGAGTCTTAAAGGTGTTTATTGCACAGGCCTTCTGCTAAACAATAGGGCTTCTCACGATCTTAAAGATACTAGCCTTCAGCAGCTTCCCTGGGGGCCCAAGACAGAGGAGGCCTTGCCTTAGATTTATGAGTGCAACTTGTCTAATGAAGCTTGTTACTGCGCCCCAGTAAGATTCATAGAAAAACCAGAGGTTTGTTTTTTGGTTTTTGGGTTTTTTTAAGATTTTATTTATTCATTTGAGACACAGAGATACAGAGAGAGAGAGCATGAGCAGGGAGAGAGGCAGAGGGAGAGGGAGAAGCAGGCTCCCCGCTGAGCCAGGAGCCCGATGTGGGGCTCGATCCCAGGACCCTGGGGTCATGACCTGAGCCGAAGGCAGACACTTAACCATCTGAGCCACCCAGGCACCCCGAAAAACCAGAGTTTTTAAGATTTATATTGGGGTGGGGTTCTGCACACAGCACAGAGTCTGCTTGAGATTCTCTTCTCCCTCTGCCGCTCCCCCACCCTGCTCTCTGGCTTTCTCCCTCTCTCTCTCTCAAATAAATAAATAAATCTTAAAAAAAAAAAAAAAAAAAAAAGCTTTGTATTGGTAGAAGCACCACCAGCTCAACCTGAAAGGGAGAGGAAATAATACAAAATGAAGAGGCCTTTGGACCTATGTCTGTCCTGCTATTATATGCCGTGTGTGTGTGTGTGTGTGTGTGTGTGTGGATGCAGGTAAATAACTTTAGTTATTTAATAAGACATATATTTATATGTCTTTAGTTCACATTTAGTTCAGATTGAGAACAGCCTTACCTAAGGAACCAAACCTGAGGAGCCTCACATGCACATACACTTGATTTAGATGTGATTCTGGACCTCAAGCCTAAACCTGATGTAGTAGGGGAATGAAACTTTGGGAGATCTTGGGAGGGGCATGAGGCCAGGGGGTGGAATGGAGCAGTTTAACACAATGAGCACAGTTCTTTGACTAATGGAATGTGATGGAAGGGCTATTGTGTGTGTTCCATGAGTTCTCTGGTGCAGCAATTCTGACAGAAGTCCTGGTTGACCCTGATGGGACCTCCTTGATTCGGAAGCTAGCTCTTCACTAGACCAATCCCTCTGGCACTGGGATGGAAGGCACCGAGTGACTGGACCCAGGTCATATACACAGCCCTGAGCTGCACTCATGGATGGGGATAGGGAAAATGAGGGGTATTTCCCCAAAGGAAAACCAGAGTATGGCTCCCAGGAGAATGCTGAATGACATATCCACCACCTTAAGACAGAGAGTCTGTTGTCAGGGAGCTCCGTCAGGTACGGAGATGACAGGGAAGTGACTGTCACATGGTTAAGTGCCACACTAGTGTAGTTAGATGAAGAGTTAGGAAAGTCTTCTCCGAGAACTTTGAGCTGGATCTTAAAGGAGGAGCAAATTTAAAGGAGTCAAGCAGGCAAGAGAGAAGAGGGCCATTCCGACAGAGGGAACAGCTTGAATAAAGGCCTGGTGTGTGTGTGGTTGGGGGGAGGTTGGGGGGACCAAATAATCGGCACTATGTGTCTCTTCCAATGTGATGTACTCACAAGGACACATTCTGCCCCTGTAATTCCTACCAAAAAAACTCAAAGCCTGAGTCTTTTTTTTTTTTTAAAGATTTTATTTATTTATTTGAGAGAGAATGAGATAGAGAGAGAGCATGAGAGGGGGGAGGGTCAGAGAGAGAAGCAGACTCCCTGCTGAGCAGGGAGCACGATGCGGGACTCGATCCCAGGACCCTGGGATCATGACCTGAGCCGAAGGCAGTCGCTTAACCAACTGAGCCACCCAGGCGCCCTCAAAGCCTGAGTCTTATGAGAAAACACTAGACAAAACCAAATTGAGGGATATACCACAAGCTAATTGGCTTATAGTCCTTAAAAATGTTCTCAAGTGAACAGGTGATTGGGTATTAAAGAGTACACTCATGATGAGCCCAGAATAATGTAGAGTTGTTGAATCGCTAGATTGTACACCTGAAACTAACATAACACTGTACTTAACTACACTGGAATTAAAACTAAAAACAGTACAAAAAAAGATCTAAAATTTTTAAAAATGTTCCGAAATGCAGGCTTCTGGTGTTATCTCCAAAGGAGGTTATGCCCACAGTTGCATTTCAGTGAGTACTATTTTAAAAGTTAATTTGTTTAATGTTAATTAAATATATAGATACACACATACATTTTATGTACACTTATGGATAAGAAAAAATCTAGATGGATATACATCAAAATGTTAATTGTGGCTATCTCCAGGTGGTACATAAGACTTCAGGTCTTTTCTTGTGGTTTATCTAGATTTACTAAGTTTTCTATACTGAAAAATTATGTAACTTGTATAATGAAGTATACTAAAAAGAAAAATTCAGAGAATAGGGACACCTTGGTGGCTCAGTCAGTTGAGCAGCCGACTCTTGATTTTGGCTCACATCAGGATCTCAGGGTCATGATCTCAGAGTCCTGGGATAGAACCCCATGTCAGACTCTGCCCTCAGCCGGGCATCCACTTGAAGGTTCTCTCCCTCTCCCTCTGCCCCTCCCCCTGCTCACTCTCTCTTTCTCAAATACATAAATAAATCTTTAAAAAATATTTCAAAGAATTGGGGCGCCTGGGTGGCTCAGATGATTAAGTGTCTGTCTTCAGCTCAGGTCATGATCCCAGGATCCTGGGATCAAGCCCCTTGTCAGGCTCCCTGCTCAGCAGGGAGCCTATGTCTCCCTCTCCCTCTGTCCCTCCCCGGCTCGTGCTCTCTCTCTCTCTCTCTCTCTGTCTCTCTCTGTCTCAAATGAATAAATAAAATCTTTAAAAAAAAATAAAAAGGGGGCACCTGGGTGGCTCAGTCAATTAAGCATCTGCCTTCAGCTCAGGTCATGATCCTGGGGTCCTGGGATGGGGCACCATGTCAGGCTCTCTGCTCGGTGGGGAGCCTGCTTCTCCCTCTCCCTCTGCCGCTCCCCCTGCTTGTGCCCTTTCTCTCTCTGTGTGTCAAATAAATAAAATCTTTTTAAAAAAATAAATAATAAAAAATTCAAAGAATCAACAGAAAAAAGAAGGAAAGAGGGAAGGATGATTGGAAAGAAGGAAAGGAGAAAGGGAAGGCAGATGGGAAGGAAACTGGCAGTATTGACAGTTACCAAGTATCACCTACTTCGTGCATTGAGTATCCTTTCCCAGTCTTTTTTTTTTTTTGGTCCTCTTTGTAAAACAAAAAAATGTAAAACTGTACATTGTTGAGAATCTATTCCTTCTTTATAAAACAAGCATTCATTCTGTTAGATGGCATTTATTTAGCTGCCAGCACTGTACCAGATGCTGGGGATACAAAAGACAGGACAGGGTCACTTCCTTCAGTAAGTTCAGAGTAAATAAAAAATTGCAATCTTGTATGAGAAAGGCAGTAATAGACACACATCTAGGTAGAGGGAGAGAAATACTCTTTCTGAAGAAGAGTGGGTGGTGATGTCTCACAAAAGAGGACACACACGAGCTGGGTCTCAGGAAAGTAGCAATCATGGGGGGCAGGGGGAGGGTAGAATCCAGGCCCAGGGAACAGCCTGTGCAAGGACAGGAGCCCCCACCCCACACATTAGGGACTCTGAGTGGTTCAGCATGACTGCAACAGAGATATTAGAATGGGGTGGGGAGCGGGTGGAGGAGTGGAAGCTGAAGAAACAGGTCAGTTTTTAGAGGACCTTGCAGATCATCTTAGGCACTCAAAACATTGTCCATGGGCCAGCAGCCTGGCATCACCTGGGGGCCTGTCAGAAATGCAGATCCCAGGCGCCTGGGTGGCTCAGTCGGTTAAGCGGCTGCCTTCGGCTCAGGTCATGATCCCAGAGTCCTGGGATCGAGCCCCGCATTGGGCTGCCTGCTCCGCAGGAGGCCTGCTTCTCCCTCTCCCCCTCCCCCTGCTTGTGTTCCCTCTCTCACTGTCTCTCTCTCTCTGTTGAAAAATAAATAAAATCTTAAAAAAAAAAAAAAGCGTCTGACTCAGCTCAGGTCATGATCTTGGAGATGGAGCCCCGGGTCAGGCTCCTCGCTGAGCGTGGCGCCTGCTTGAGATTCTCTCTCTCTCTCCCTCTGCCCCTCCTCCCTTCCCACTCATGAGAGTACATGCTCTCTCTCTCTGGGAAAAAAAAAAAGAAAGAAAGAAAGAAAGAAAAGAATCCAGACCCCAGACCTCCAAATCAGAATCTGCACTTTAACAAGAGGTTTAGGTGAGTCATTTGCATATTCATGTTTCAGGAGGCACCAGGGAGCCTGCCAGTCAGATCTGTCTTCCCTTTGTGTCCTTAGTAGGGGAGAGGAGGTGGGTCTTCATCTTCTCTTCCTGGTTTCTTCACCAGCTCCTCTGCCTCCACTAACTTCAAAGCACCCCAGGCCTCCAGCCTCTGTTCCCTTCACAGACCTTGCCTCAGCCACACTGTCCTAAACACACCTTACAAAACCCTTGACTGTAGGGAACCCCTTGGATTTGAAAGGTGGTAAATGAAAAGGTAGGATTCTATGATTCTATGAAAGAATTCCTTGCATAGCATGGTAATCTTATGAAATTCATTATACCCAAGCAGTGGTACATACTGAAACTGTACATAGGTTCAAATAACATTTAGAAAAATTTACAGATGCTAAGTCCATAGTGCATTAAGAATGGGAGCTGAGGATGCTTGGAGACATCATTCCTGACCTTTTCTTTGTAATAAGCTGTGTTGGTTTTTTCTTTTTTTGAATATAAAAACTAATACATGTGCATTATTGAAAGCATGGGAAATACATTAGTTTGAAGAAGAAAATAAAAGGGCAGTCAGAGGGAAAAACAGAAAGTTTTCAAAACAAACTGGGAGGGGCGCCTGGGTGGCTCAGTCATTAAGCGTCTGCCTTCAGCTCTGGTCATGATCCCGGGTCCTGGGATTGAGCCCCGCATCGGGCTCCCTGCTCAGAGGGAAGCCTGCTTCTCCCTCTCCCACTCCCCCTGCTTGTGTTCCCTCTCTTGCTGTGTCTCTCTCTGTCAAATAAATAAATACAATTAAAAAAAAAAAACTGGGAAAGAGAGATGGAAATCAGGGCATGCAAACACACACACACTCTCTCTCTCTTCCTCTTCCACCCACTCCCTGGGTCTGATATGGTTATATCAATAATTATGAGTTGATCAATATTGAATGTTTACATATTAAGACTGTAAACCCTGTTGACCACAGGCCTATGTAGTATATGGTGATTACTTTTCCTTTCTTGCACAACGTTTTGCTTTTCTGGAGATTAATCAGTTATTGTTAGTTGTTTGTACATTTACTTTCCTATGTCCTTATTATTTTTCTTCACCACCTTAAGTGGGTAAATATCCTCCCAGTATGTTCAAATATATTAGATGTTCTATCATTTCATCTTGCTGACACCATATCGTCTTTCCAAATCTTCTGACTTCTCTAGCCTGCACTGGATGCTCCGGAGCTCTGTTGTGCAGCTGTTACGCAGGCATCTCTCCTCATCTCCATCCTGGGGAATCCCCTTCACCACCCTCCTCTGTTGGAAACCTGCATTCTAGATCCCATGAACTTCCCTTTCTCGGGCTTTCTACTCATTTTAGTGGAAAACCTTTCCCAACAACTTCCTGAGAAAGAGTTGATGGGAAATAATACTTTTGGTTTCTTGCATGTCTAGAAGTGTCTTCATTTTGTGTTCACAATTCATCATTTGGCTGTGTATCAAATGAAAATTTGGAAATAACTTTCCTTCAGAATTTCTCTGTCTGTCAAATAAATAAATAAAATCTTAAAAAAAAAAACCTTTTTATTTTAAAATAATTATATGTGCAGTGAGGTCCCATACACCCCTCACCAGGTTCCCTCAATGATTACATTTTTTGTGATTATAATGCACTACCCAAACTGGGACATTAACACTGGTATGTGTGTATATAGTTCTGTGACATTTTGTCACACATGCAGATTCATGTAACTACCACAGCAATCAAGACACAGAACCAAAAAAAAAAAAAAAAAAAATGACACAGAACCGTTCCATTGTCACAAACATCTTCCCTGAGCTATCCCTTTATGGTCACATCCACCCCTACCATCCCTGGCAACCACTAATCTGTTTTCCATCTTCTGTAATTGTTTTTTCCATTTTGAAAATGTTATATAATGGAATCATATAGTTTTTATCTTGCAGGGATTTTTTTTTCACACAGTATAATGCCTCTGACATCCATTCGAGCTGATGCATGTATCAGCATGTATCTGTCAAATGGAATACTACTCAGCCTTGAAAAGGAAGGAGCTTCTGACACACGCTACAACATGCATGAACCTTGAGGACATCATGCTGAGTGACATAAGCCAGCCACAAAAGGACAGATACATGCTGATACATGTTCTTTGATACTTTGTTCTTTTTTATTGCTGAGTAATAGTCAATGCTACAGCTGTCCCACATTTCATTTAACCATTCACCTATTAAAGGACATTTTGGTTGTTTCCAATTGTTGGCTATTACAAATAAAGCCCTGGGGTGCCCTGGGTTGGGCGTCTGCCTTCAGCTCAGGTCATGATCTCACGGTCCTGGGATCAAGCCCCATGTGGGGCTCCCTGCTCAGTGGGCAGTCTGCTTTTCCCTCTCCCTCTGCCCCTCTGCCCTGTTCATTCTCTCTGTCTCTCTCTCAAATAAATATAATCTTAAAAAAAAAAATAAAGCCCTATGAACATACATGTAAAGGTTTTGTGTGGATATAAATTTTCATTTCTCTAGTATAAATGCCCAGGAGTGTGATGGCTTGGGTCATATGGTGTTTGTTCAATTTTTTTCTTTTTTAAACAGATTTATTAAGATACAATTTACATAACGTAGAGTTCACCCATTTAAAGTGTATGAAGTAATATTTTTTAGTATATTTAGAGCCCTTCCCCTCTTCCCCACTGACCCACAATGGACTGTGACAACGAGGGAGAAATAACCCTTTATTATATTATGGTAAGGTACTGAGATTTGGGGATTACTTGTTACAGCATTTAGCCTGCCCTGACCAATTTGGCTCTGTCTTTGGAGAAACTGCCTTTACCTCCTGGATCTCAGTTTCCTCATCAGAAAATAAGGGGTTCAAAATAGGGGTTCTCTTGGTTGCGTTTCAGCTATAACACTCCATTTATAAATTGTATGGTTATTGTTTCCAAGTGGTTTAAAACTCTGCAAGGACTAATTATAGAATTTCTCAACTATAATAAGGAGTAAGTTCTCCATTTACAGATGGGTTGTGTTCCAAAAGTCCAGACAGAAGTCCCTTGTTGGAGTTTCTGGAGTGAGAAAATAGACTTGATATTTTAAAATATACACAGACTCCTGATTAACCCTCAGTCCTGAGGCCCTCTGACCCCCAAATGGAGGCAGTGAGTGAGGTGGAAAAGCAGGGAGCAGGGGCTCTAGGGCATGATTTGAAAGGGAAAGAAGGGAGAGTAAGATGGACTAGACCATGGGCCAAGACATCAGCTGCACAAGGTTCCTTAGGAAGCCATAGAAACCATCATACATGTCAATCGTTCCTGACTTATATAACTCCAGTTCTATATATACACACCTCTGCATTTTAACTGTTCTTGGGTATATGTTCTGTGCAGGGCAGAGATGAATTTGCCATGGAGCTAATGAAGCTCAAGCTTCAGGGTCCTCATTTACTAATAGAACACTTCTAAGGCCCTAGAAATGTGTCTACAGGGTCACTTGTTTTTGTAAAATTTGAAAAAATATGATATTTTAAGTACAGGTGGTTAAAACTTGGATTTCCACTTCGATGTCCCTTCCTTCACATTTGCCCTTGTGTTAAATGGCACTGGAATGGCTACAGGCATTTTTGGAATCCAGCTAAGGGGAAGTTTAGTTGGAGATACACTCCATTTAGGATCTATTCACATGGTTTAAAATTACTTCCATGCATAGCTGAACTTTTACCTGCTGAAGGAATAATTCTAGAAGTCTCTTATCCACCACTATTATGACCTAGAGGTGCAAGGCCAGAGTTCAAATCAAGATCTAAACCTGTCCTACATTTAGCCCCTGGTACCAGAAGTATGCAGGAGTGGAGGAAAAAATAAGGGTTAGAAGATGTATGAAGCCAGAAGCTAGTCTGAAGAAAATTCTTCCAATTGTCAGCTGTGCAAAAATATAAGCAGAGGATTCTGTCCATATTGACATCTAGTCAAAGTAAGTTTTGCCCTGTTGGCAATATACTCAATAACATAGTATATCATTATAAATGTACCATACATTCTTTTCTTTTTTGATGGGAACTGTTCAAGATACAATTTCTAAGAATTCTTATCTTTATATTTTTTTGATGACACAAATTACCAAGATCAAAGCAGATAATAAAAAACTCATAATACACCAATTATAATGAGGTTTTCAAAGGCAAATTGGCTAGTAAATGTAATCAATTTGAAGAGTATATCTAAGATTAGTCTTTGCACAGGAAAAATTTTAAAAGCTGACAAAAACCACAAAAATCACAAAAAACTCCCATAATAATTTGATGAATTAAATGCTAGTCACACTTGAATATTACTTTTTTCTTACATTTTTGGCTACATACTCTTTGGTTGCTTCTTCATATGACAATGATTTAATAATACCATTTTTTAGAGAGGACAAAAAAGATAATTCAGTATTTTCTTAGCATGGCAGATTAAATTTGCCCTTTATTTTTTTGTAAGATTTGCTCATTTGCGGGGAGGGGCAGAGGGAAAGGGAGAGAGAAACCCAAGCCAACTTTGCACTGAGGGTGGAGCCCGACGCAGGGCTCAGTCCCATAACTGGAGCCAAAACCAAGAGCTGGATGCTTAACCAGCTACACCACCCAGGCACACCCAAATTTGCCTTTTATTATTTGATCATTTAGAAAAGTCTCTTTCAGGTTCACAATTTGTTATTGGCAATGTCATGTAAATTTAGTTTGTCATCAAACTGGGGAAAAACTTGATCAAGTTTCTTTCATCTATGAGCTAAAATTCCAGAGCTTTTAAAAATGTGTAATTTGGGGGCACCTGGGTAGCTCAGCCGGTTAAGTGTCTGACTTTGGCTCAGGTCATGATCTTGGGGTCCTGGGATCGAGCCCCGCATCGGGCTCCCTGCTCAGCGGGCAGTCTGCCTCTCCTTCTGCCCTTCTCCCTGCTCATGCTCTCTCAAATAAATAAAATCTTTAAAAAAATAAAAAATAAAAATGTGTAATTTGTTGTGATTTATTTCCTCATTGTAAATAAATATTCACTTTTACATGTCTCTGTATTTGTAATCTTTTAAAAAAAATTTTATTTAAATTCTAGTTAGTTTACATACCATGCAATAGTGGTTTCTGACTCATCACTTACATAGAACACCCAGTGGTGCCCTCCTTAATCCCCAACCCTCATCTAGGCCATCCCCCACCCACCAAGCACATCCACCCCCACAATTGTATAAGCATCAGGCTCCACAAAACCTGGCCAACTGCAGTGTTGAGCATGCTCCTAGGTGCTGCTATAGCTATTTGAGGTGTTGGGGTGACTCAGGCCCCAAGCCCAGGAGCTGAGTATTGTCAGGTCATCTGGGCCAATCAAAAATGAAAAATGGACACAGGTTCAAAAAGTCACCAGAGTGGATCAAACTAAAATGCCTCTTTATGGGCTCACCTCTGAGGTATTTTAGGTCCCCAGTAACATTACCAGACCCACCTCTATCTTTGCTTCTCAAGGATCCCAGGATGAGGAGGAGCCTGCCATTCCCCATCTAGACCTGGTGACTTTTTTATCTTTCTGGTGAACAGTGTTTCAAAAACTCAAAAACATGCCCATGTCCTTAATGAAATCAAACACCTTAATGGCAATAATATATACTGTGTTTAAAAAAGCAAACAAAAAGCGGTTACAAAAGCAAGGTGATTCCAGCGCCTTGAAAATTAAGGGTGGTCAAGGGTTTGTGCTAGCGCCATCTAGTGACAAAAGGAGGTAAGTTCGGCTCGCCAAAATGTCAAAACACTGGGGAGAGAAATGGTACCAGGGCTGCTGTTCCACCCCGAACTTTTTCTGGAAGTTGTTCAGAGTACTGTGGCTTACTCAATTCCACTATGACTTTTGGTCTTTAACTTATGTCCCCAAATAGATCAGGCAGAGATGGAAGTATGAAGTACAAACTGGGAGGGCAAGAGACAGGGCCCATTTTAACCTCTGCCGCTTAAAATTTTACCTGCAGATAACACGACCTGCAGAGGTCATACTTCAGTTCCTTAAAAGTTCAGCAAGCCACTGGCTTCATGTAGCAGGAGGCCCTTTAAGATGGCAGGCCAGGTGGGGAGAGGTCAACACAACTCTGCTGACCCCTGGCTGAACCTGTTGGATATTCTGGGCTATCCTGGCTTCTAACTGGAAACTGCTACCTGGGCTAACCCCTTGGTCTCTCTCCTTACCAGCTCTGTTCTTTTCCTACCTCTGGCTCAGCCCATATTTTGCCTACCTCCATTCCACTTTGTCTGTTTCAGTTCAGCTCCTTTCTTCCTTCCATTCTAATTTTCCTAAAACAAACCTGGCTTTAGTATCTACTTGCAGCTTCCACTGAGTTTGTTTTTGTTCTCCTAAATTTTACTTCATGTGGTAAGTACACTTAATATGAGATCTACCCTCTTACCAGATTTTTAAGTGTACAGCACAATATTGTTATCTACAGGCACAATATTGTACAACAGATCTCTAGGCCTTATTCATCTTGCATAACTGAAACTTTGCAGCCATTGATTAGCAACTCCCCCTATCACTCTCCCCCCAGTCCCTAGCAACTACCATTATATTCTTTGTTTCCATGAATTTGACTATTTTAGATACCTTACATAAGTGGAATCATGAAGTATTTGGCCTTCCATGACAGCCTTATTTCACTTAGCAAAATGTCCTCAAGGTTCATCCATGTTGTCACAAAGGCCAGGATTTCCTTCTTTCTTAAGATAAATAATATTCCATTGTATACAATACCACATTTCTTTTATCTATTCATCTGTTCAATGGACACTTGTTTCCACATCTTGACTCTTGTGAAGAGTGTTACAATGAACATGGGAGTGCTACTATCTCTTCGAGAACTTGATTTAAATTCTTTTGGATAAATACCCAGATATGGGATTGCTGGGTCATATGGCAGTTCTATTTTTAATTTTTGGAAGAATTTCCATAGAGGCTGCACCATTTAACATTCCCACCAACAATGTACAAGGGTTCCACTTTCTCCACATACTTGCCAAAACACTTGTCTTTGTTTTTGTTCTTCGATAATAACCATCCTAACATACGTGAGGCAGTATCTCATTGTGGTTTTGATTTGCATTTCCTTGATGATTAGTAACATTGAGTGTCTTTTTACATACCTGTTGGTCATTTGTATGCTTTCCTTTGGAGAAATGTCTATTTAAATCCTTTGCCCAGGGGCGCCTGGGTGACTCAGTCGTTAAACATCTGCCTTCAGCTCAGGTCATGATCCCGGGGTCCTGGAATCGAGCCCCACATCAGGCTCCCTGCTTAGCAGAAAGCCTGCTTCTCCCTCTCCCACTCCCCCTGCTTGTGTTCCCTCTCTCACTGTGTCTCTCTCTGTCAAATAAATAAATAAAATCTTTAAAAAAAAATAAATCCTTTGCCCAGTTTTTATTTATGTTATTAGTTCTCCAGCTATTGAGTTATAGGAGTTCCTTATACACTTTGGAAATTAATTCCTTACCAGATCTATGGTTTGCAAATATTTTCTCCCATTCTTTAAGTTGTCTTTTTACTCTATCAATGGATTTCATTGCTGTGCATAAGTTTCTTAGTTTGATGTCATCTCACTTGTCTATTTGTGCTTCTGTTGTCTCTGCTTTTGGTGTCATATTCATGAAACCATTGCCAAGATCAGTGTTTCCTTTTTTTTTTCTAGCTATCAGTTTCAGGTCTTACATTTAAGTTCTTAATCCATTTTGAGCTGATTTTTGTGTAAGGTAAGGGTCCACTTTCATTATTTTGCTTATGAGTATCCAGTTTTCCCAGCACCATTTATCAATACTGAGTTTTCATTCAACAAATATTTATTGAGCATCTTTGGGCCAGGCATTATGGTAGGTATAGGGGATTCAAGGCTGGGAATAACATAATGGTTGCAAGCACATCCTCTGGAACCAGACTGCCTGGGTTCAAATCCTGGTACCATCATTTCTAACTGCATGACCTTGAGCAGGTTACAAATTGGTTGTAACCCACTGTCCTCATATATAAAAAAGGGATAACTACGGTCTTTTCTTCACAGGAGTGATATGACGATTGAAAGAATATATGTAGAGGTCCTAGTCAAGTGTTTGGCACCTGATAAGCACTCTCAAGTGCTGGCTCTTAAGGATGGTCCTTGCCTCTCAAGGAGCTCACAACTTACAGTTGGCCCTTTCCACCTGACTCACTTGGCAGTCAGAGCCATCTTGGTCTTCTGACACTTCAAGTGACCCGTAGCTTCTGGCTACCTTTTCCTGGAACCATGGGATGAACCGGGCGCACGTTCCTGTATCACAGATTCTTTGCGTGACTCTGGGTAAGTAATTTCTACCCTCTGGATCTCACTTAATGCACTTGTAAAGGAATGTAGCTGATCAAAATTTGTTTCCAACATCCCAACAAACTTCTTGTTCTGGGTACCTCAAGTTGAAACTGTCAGCTTGGGCAAGTCACTTAACCTCTCTGCCCTCATTTCCTCACCTGTAAAATGGGATAATATTACTAACCACCCCCTAGGCTGTGGTGAGGGTTCAACAAAGCAACGCAAGTCCGGCTGGCAGCGCTCTCCCCGCGGACGTCAGCCTTCAGACCCACCCGCCTTTGCCATTCAACGCACGCGCGCTGGTGCCCGTGCAGCTCGCAAGCCGGCTTCCGACTTCCGACTTCCGGTTCCGCCGGGACCCAGAGACCAGACTGACTAATGGCGGCGTCCACGAAACAGGCTATGGGGGGCGTTGAAGAGGCCGCGGCGGACGAGGAACCGCGAATTCTGGAACCCGGGGCAGCCCCATTTGGAAATTTCCCTCATTATTCCCGCTTCCATCCTCCAGAACAACGGCTCCGCCTCCTGCCCCCGGAGCTGCTTCGCCGGCTCTTTCCTCAGAGTTCCGAAACGAGGCCGATCCTGGGGCTCGACGTGGGGTGTAACTCTGGGGTGAGTGACGGGGGCGGGGTCGGAGGTTGGGAGCCGGGCAGTTGGCTTCCTCCGCTTTCGCTGGGGCTTTGGTTCGGGCATGGCGGTCACACCCATCACGACTTTTCCAAAAAGAATTTAAAGGCGTCGCGTGGGTCAGCCCCGTGCTGCTGCTACCGGACCTCTAGGGTCCCACCACCATCTCTCTTAGGAACCTTGGGGAGGAATAATTTTTAACTCCGTTCCAAATTCCTGCGTCCCCACCCGTGCGTTCGCCACCTCACGGCCAAACCTCATGTGGGAAGGGTCACCGTATTTGGGCTTCCGGCACTTGCCTCCTGTCTAGCGTAGCTGGCGACCTGGCTTCAGAGACGGGGCTTCCGGAGACTCACCTTTGGGAGCGTAGGGTTGGGATTGGTTTACTGGGAGAGATGAGCCGGGGTGACTGAATCATGTTTGGAATTAAGACTCCTGTGCCATATAGTGTAGGATGGACCCTGGAGCCAAGTGGATATTTATTTAAAAAGCAATGAGTTGACTGAGTACAGTGGAGAGGATCGAGAGGGAGAATACAGCCTCCTGGTGGAGGAAGGCATTGCCACGTCTTCTTACCGCAAAGTATTCTTAAGCGTAGAGTGATTATAGTGAAATCACATACAGAATATCGAAATGTCTCTCTGACACCTATTGTAACTACTAGCATATCCTAGAGGAGCAGACATTCTGACCCTGTGATTGCAAATTATAGGCATGTAATAAAAAGTAAGTCTCTACTCCTGACCCTAAATTCTCCTTTACCCCTACACAATGGCAACCGCTGTTTATAACTTCCAGGATATGCACCCTATGTGTACACAAGCATTTATGTATGTATAAATATCCTACCTCTTTTAGCTTTATACATAGTAGCACACTGTTTTTCACCTTGCTTTTCACTTGATAATTTGGAGGTCACTCATGTCACTACATTCTTTTTTAGCAGCTTCAAAATTGTATGGATGTACCATAATTTATAGGGTGCTTTATTTACATTTCTAAAACGCCCAGGCCTCACTCTAGACCACCTGATTCAGGATCTTGGGTGATTGAACCCTTGAGTCTGTATTTTCTTTTCTTTTCTTTTTTTTTAAGATTTTATTTATTTATTTGACAGAGCACAAGTTGGGGGAGCGACAGGCAGAGGGAGAGGGAGAATTAGGTTCCCCGCTGAGCAGGGAGCTCGATGTGGGCCTCCATCCCAGGACCCTGGGATCATGACCTGAGCCAAAGGCAGACGCTTAACTGAGCCACCCAGGCACCCCTATGTTTTCTTTTTTAAGCTTCTAGGGTATTCTGAGATTGGGGAATTGAGGATGGAGAGGGTGAAGAGATGTGGAGGAGTGACTGATGTAGCAAAATGACTAGTCAAACTGGCATACCCAAAATCAGATTGGAAGAGGGAGTCAGAATAGAAATAAGTATGGTAATGGGGAGAAAATTAAGCAGCATAGTATAGGACCTTCCTACTCAAAATGTGGTCCTTGATCTACAGCATCAGTATGACTTGGGTGGCTTATTAGAAATACAGAATCTCAGGGGGCACCTGGGTAACTCTGACAATTAAGGGTCCGATTCTTGATCTCAGCTCAGGTCTTGATCTCAGGGTTGTGAGTTCAAGCCCCGAGTTGGCTGCATGCTGGGTATGGAGCCAACTTAAAAAACAAACTAGAAACACAGAATCTCAGTCCCCCCCACACACAATCTATTAAATCAGCAGCCTTATTTTAATAAGATCCATAGGTGTTATGCATATCATTAATTATTAATATGGATATTAAAATGTGAGAAGCCTGGTATAGAGGAAAGAATCTAATGTAACCTAAATCATTCCATGTACTATGTGTGACATTGGACAAGTCACTAGCCTCTGAATCATAATTTTTAAAATACAGAATTTTTTGTGAACTATGCCACACATACAGAAGAGTGCATAAAACATAAATTTACACTTTATGAATTATTATAATGTAGACACCTTTATCACAATAGTCCAAATCAAGAATGAAACATTGTGAGTACCCCATGAATCCCTTATATCACTTCCCCTGTTCATAAAACCCCCCTCCACCCAAAGGTAACAACTAGCCTGATTTTTATTATTTACTTGCTTTTCTTTATAGCTCACTATTTTTGTATCTCTAAACAATGTAGTTTAATCTTACCCATTTTTGAACTTCATATAAATGGAAGCTTACCATGTATTTTGTTTTGTGTCTTGCTTTTTTACTCAGAATTATCTACTCAACATTGTCATCCATATTGATGCACTGAGCTGAATTCCTTCATTGTAACTGCTATTTAGTATTCCATCTTAATGAATATACCACATTTAAGTATCCATGCTACTACTATTGGACATTAGGTGATTTCCCGCCACACTTTCTTCACTTGCAAAAAGGCCTAAGTATTTTCCTTACAGGATTGTTGCACAGAGCAAAATGAGGTGATACATAAAAATGCCTTGAAAAAATGGATTAGAACAACATAAATTTGAATTGGTTATAATGGTTATAGAAGTCAACGCCAGAGAAAGGAGATGGTGACTTGTTTAAGAGTCAAAGGTGCTGAGATGGTGAAAATCACAAATCATTAGACTTGGCTAGAAGGAAGAAGATCAGCAGTGACTTTTTTTTTTTTTTTTTTTTTAAAGATTTTATTTATTTATTTGAGAGAGAGAGAATGAGAGAGAGCACATGAGAGGGGGGAGGGTCAGAGGGAGAAGCAGACTCCCTGCCGAGCAGGGAGCCCGATGCGGGACTCGATCCCGGGACTCCAGGATCATGACCTGAGCCGAAGGCAGTCGCTTAGCCAACTGAGCCACCCAGGCACCCAGCAGTGACTTTTGGGAGTAATGGATGTAGAAGCAGAATACATCTCAGAAGGGGGTAGTGAAGCATAAGCCAGGTAGTAAAATTGAGGTTGTAGAGCGAAGGCTAAATGAGGAATCTCTGGAATCCAGACTTACCCAACTACAAGTCTGAAAAGCAGATTTTTATAAGCTGGTGCTTGCTCTGTTCCTCACCTTCCTGGTAAGGGACACTGGTTATGCCCTTGGAACTCTTTCCTCCTCCCTAGGGTCTGAGATACCTAAAAAAAGAAAAAAAGTGAGTTTACCAGCATATTACTTAAGGTGGGAAAGACTGCTCTCAGCTCCTTTGCTGCATTCATTTGGCTGTAACTTTCAACCATACAACCCAAAGTACCATCAATGTCAGGAAGGTATAGAGAGGACACATTATAGCCTGAGACCCCTGGAGGGGGCCGAGAACCTGCTCTGTGGAAAACTTTTTGGGCAACCTGCTTAACCTAGGAGCTTCACATCCTATAAAGCCAAGGGTAAGTGACAGTCCAATGGGATGATAAGAGATAGAGGTTTTTCTTACATTCACTGGTTGAGAGCTGCAATGACAAAGCTCTTTTGGATTTCTCTAGGATCTGAGTGTGGCTCTGTACAAACACTTCCTTTCCCTACGTGATGGGGAGACCTGCTCAGATGCCTCAAGAGAACTCCATCTACTCTGCTGCGACATAGATCCAGTCCTGGTGGAGCGAGCTGAAAAAGAATGCCCTTTTCCTGATGCCCTGACCTTTATCACCCTGGACTTTATGAATCAGAGGACCCGGAAAGTTCTCTTGAGCTCTTTCTTAAACCAGTTTGGACGTTCAGTTTTTGACATTGGCTTTTGCATGTCAATAACCATGTGGATTCATCTGAACCACGGGGACCATGGCCTATGGGAGTTCCTGGGTCACCTTTCCTCCCTTTGCCGCTACCTCCTTGTGGAGCCACAGCCCTGGAAGTGTTACCGGGCAGCTGCAAGGCGTCTCCGGAAGCTGGGTCTTCATGATTTTGACCACTTCCGTTCCCTTGCCATCCGAGGTGATATGGCCAATCAGATTGTGCAGATCTTGACCCAGGACCATGGCATGGAATTAGTATGCTGCTTTGGCAACACCAGCTGGGACCGAAGCCTTCTGCTCTTCAGGGCAAAACAAACCAGAGACTCATCCGATTCCTGAATTACTGACAGAGGAAGGGAAAGAAAGGAACAGATTAAGATTCTGGAGACAGTGAGACAGGAGGGCAGGAGGACCAGGAAAGAGATACTGAATACTAAGAATTAGGTTAACTTGCCTTAATTCATGATTGTAAGGCAGCCTCAAAACGTGGCAGAAGCTTTTGTCCAAGACATACAGTTGAAAGAATCAGTATCTATTCCCTACTGTTTGAGTTGATCCTGGAAGAGAATGTATCTGTGGAGCAATGAGCTGGGTTATCCAGATTGAGATGGCCTAGAGAAAGTGATCCTGGTTCTAGGATATGGAAGGGGCTGCTTCTAGTGGTTAGAGACTTATACCAGGCTAGCCTTAGAATGTATCAGTTTCATGGGCAACTTGAATCTAATCTGGCTTCTTCAGGCTTTTTCTGGACTTACTCATCCTGCCTTTCAGGCAAAACCTCACAATACAAACTGGAATGAAGAGTCACTGGCCTGGCTAAAGGAGAGTGTTAGTAAGAAAAACATCTTATCTTTCCAGAGCAGGTCAAGTCTCCAACATGCCCAGGTTCAGCACAACAGGTAACAGATACTGGCCAAAATGCACTGACTAGCATTTATAAAATGTTTAAAAGATTTAAATTATGAACCCAATATCCAGCTGGTACAAATGAAATTAATGAAGTGGGACTGTATAATTATATATAATAAAAGTGACTTGAATATGATTTAGAATGCCCTGTGATTCTGGCGTAGGTAGGAAACTTCTCCTTTTAACAACTCTATCCGGGGAGGTTTCAGCTCAAGAAAAAGAACCTCACCCAAGCTCAGAATGGAAAACATGCCAGAGAGTAAGTTAATTCAGGACTTTTTTTGTTAGCGTCCTCTGCCAAAGCATACCAGTATGGGGGTGGGAATATGTGGAGGGAAGCAGGCATAAAATGCAGTCTACAATTGGATGACTTTAGCATCAATGCTATGGGATAGGTGTCACTGATGTTTGTCAGGTTTTGATACCTATGAGTTGAGTCCAAGGGAAGGTGGAAGATGGAGAAAGATTTGTTTGGTGGAGAGAAGATGAGAAAACAAAATATACCTAGCTAAGAAGGGAGACTAGATTGATGAGCTTCAAAATCCTTAAGATCTATTATTTTCTGAAGTTACAGGAGGAGTAGGGAATAAGAGAGTCTGAACCACCAGTTAGACATTCGACCTTTTGATGGAGAAGTTAGTAAAAGTTCCTGCTAGAGAATTTCAACTTTATGCATGAGAGAGCAAAAACTGGTGCAGTCCCTAAACGATAGAACGGAACCAAAACCTTCATTTAGGAAAACCAATTTTTCTATTTTGTGCAGGATAATTATGTGGTTGGTGCTATTTCCAATCTCAGACTCCAGTACTACTTTTCAGTCTTTTTATATTCCTGCTCCTGATCACTTTCATCTTAGTGACTCTTCTAGACTTTTACCCTTCTGCAGGTTCTTGACTCTGTATCCCTGCTCCATTAATCTAAGCAGATGACCTAACCACCAACCAGCGCCATTCTTGTTTGCTGTGTCAGGAAGTCTTTTCTTGCCCTCAGTCTTAAACTCCTTCATCTTCCCTCCTTTTCATTTCTGAACTTACCCAGTGAGCTTTTACCCAAATAACCTCTGCCCGAATTCCTGATCCCAACCTCTACTACCTCTCCCAAACTGTGCTTTATTGAGGATCCCCTTGGTGTATCCTTGGCCTCATTGACTCCCTGTCCACCTGCCAACATGCTCAATTCTCTCTCATCTTGAAAACCACCAGCTTTTCGTCTGTCCAGTCTCCCTTCAGGTTTATTCAGTCTCTCCCTCCATCTCTTGACCACCAAACATGAGCAAAGCCCTTGAAAGAATAGACCCCACAGCATCTGCTCTCTCATTTCCCATTCAATGCCAAATCCTGAGGCTTCTTGTTCAGTCTTCCTCCTGGGTCATGGCACTATTCAGCACTACTGACCCCTTCTTTGAACTGCTCTTCCTTGGTTTCTTCACTGTGCCCTTCTCCCTTTATTCTCTTCATAGCTATCTCTTAGTTTTTCTCTACTCTTAAAGCAGTTAGTTCAAATTTTAATTGAACTTAAGTTACCTGGAGAGTCTTGGATTCATCTCCAGAAACAGTGATTCAGGTTAGGAATGGGGTCTGGGAATCGGTTTGGTTTGACTAGATTTGAGTGTTTTTTTTGCATTTTTTTATTGTGGTAAAATGTATATAACATAAAATTTACCATTTTAACTGTTTTTAAGTGTACAATTCCATGGCATTAAATACATTCACAATGAGGAATTGGTTTTTTGTTAAAAAAAAACCCCAGGTGACTCTTGGCAAACCAAAATAGACCACACTTTGATTGCTTAGGGTCCCTTAGGGTCCATCCAGTCCTCTTCTACATATTTTTCCTCTGGTGAGTTCCTCCACTCCCATGCCTTTAGCGACCACCTATATGCTAATAACTCCCAAATATATTTGTGGCCCCACCTCTACAGTTGTAGATTAATATTTTTCCTGTTTTGTAGTCATATCGTCTTAGATAGTTCTTAGTTACCTCAGAGTCAACAATATCCCAAAGCAAACTCTACCCTCATTCCAAACCTAATCCTATCTGTTGTTGCCATCCACCCATTGCTCAAGCTGCAAACTTCAGTTGAGTCTTCTCACTTATACTCCCCACACTGACAAAGTTACAAAGTCCGGTAAATTGTACCAATTACATGTAAGTCCCATTTATTCCATCCACGTGGCTGGTGCCTACCAGGCATTTCTGTGTTAAGTCATCTACCCTCTAATCCCTGCTGCCAGTGTTCCTTTCCTCAAATATCTAGTTATGCTAGTATTATGCTTAAAAACCTTTAGTGGTTCCCTAGTGCCTAGAGTCCTGTCCTTTATCCAGTGCCTAAACCAATGTTGTTCAATAGTAGCCACATGGTGGGGTGCCTGGGTGGCTCAGACGGTTAAGCGTCTGCCTTCGGCTCAGGTCATGATCTCGGGGTCCTGGGATCGAGCCCCACGTCAGGCTCCCTGCTGAGCGGGGAGCCTGCTTCTCCCTCTCCCTCTGCCTCTGCCTGCCGCCCCTCCTGCTTGTACTCTCTCTCTCTGTCAAAAAAAAAAAAAAAGTAGCCACATGGTATTTAAATTTAAATGAAATAAAATTTAAAGTTCAGCTCCTCAGACATTCTAGCCACATTGCAGGTGTTCAATAGCCATATGTGACTAGTGGCTACCTTATTAGCACAGATTTAGACCATTTCCATCACTGCAGAAAGGTATACTGAACAGCGCTGGTCTTCATGCTTTTCCTCCACACACCAGTCACACTGAACTCACCTACCACCCTGTCAGATGTGCCATGTCCTTTCATACCTCTGAGACGTAGCACAAACTCCCTCTGTTTCCCTTCTTTCTCCCCCAGCTCTACCACCTTGCAACCTGGTTGAACCGTTTGTCCTAAAAGATGGCTCAGATGTTACATTTTGTCAGAAATCTTTCCCCCAACTCTTGTGGCACTTTGCATTTTTTATTACATTCTAGTGGGGACTTTGCCTGGAAGCCTCTACTATAGTATTTACCTCATTATATTGTCATCATTTATATGGCTCTGCGCCCCCCCCCATAAGACTGATCTCCTCAAGCCTAACTTATCTTTGTACATTGAGGCCTAGCACAATGGCTGACACATGGCAGGCTGCTGAGAAGTACTTGTTGAATTAATATATGGATGAACAAAAGAGAAATGTACCTGAATTCAAGTATTGAGAAGAAAAGGGAGATCTATGATTGGGCAGAAGACTGCCCAGGAAACTGAAATGGGGCGAAATTAGAAAATTGAGAGAGAGAGATAAGCTTAGCCTTTGGCATAGAAGTTTGAGAGTTTTCTCAAACATACATTTGCGATAAAATGTCCATTTTGGGACACCTGGGTGGCTCAGTTGGCTAAGCATCTGACTTCAGCTTAGGTCATGATCCCAGGGTCCTGGGTTCAAGCACCCATGTTGGGCTCTCTGTGCAGTGGGGAGTTGGCTTCTTCCTCTTCCTCTGCCCTTCCCCTCCCCACCCCCCACAGCTCGTGCTCTGTCTCTCTCTCAAATAGATAAACTCTTTAAAAAATATAAATAAATGTCCATTTCAAGGCCTAGGCTATTGATGCTTTGGTACAGGACAGCAAGACTAGATATAAAAATTCGGAAGTCATTCATATATAGTGATTGAGGTTTAAAGAGTAGTAAATTCCAAAAATACATGGATATGATGAGAGGACCAGGTCCTAGGTCTGAGGGCTGCCAGTAGTTATTGAGTGATGGGGGGAAGGAAGAACCAAAAGAGGTCTGGTTCGAAACAGGAGAAAAGGAAAAGAAGAGATAATAATATAGCACCATTTGCCAGACAACAAAGCCAAAGCAGAGCTGGGCTCTGAACCTAGGCAGTGTGGTGGCAGAGTCTGGGCCTTGGCTACTATGCCTTGTGATGTCACAGATATCCAAGATTGGGAAGAGACTCCAGAGAGCCAGTGTAAAAGAGCATGAGCTTTGGAGTTACTGTGCTTCCTCAAGTTACATGTTCAAACCTGAGAATAGGGACCCAGCCAGGCCACGCTTGGCTATTCCAGATATTCTTAGAAATCCCCTCAGAGAAGTCGGGCCTAATTCTAGGTTGAGTAGTACTCTAGGTTGAGTACCTGAGTAGCACTCCTGCTGCTGCCTACCATTTAAACAGGCTTGGCCCTCCTGCGTGTTTTGGAAAAGCAGTTGGCAGCTACATAGAGCAGACACAGGCACTCTTAAGTCTCTCTCAGTCCTAATTACCTTCTCACTGTAACTTTGACTCGCCAGCTACCCTAACCTTCCCCTGAATTCCTGAAATTCCCAATCTGCCCCAAACTTTGATCCCTGAGTAGGACCTCCTAAAAGTGAGTTTCAGTCTGTTTCATGCTTAGGAGATAGGGATTCCAAGGCCACCTCCAGGGTATATTAAGATCCTGAGATCAGTCAGATCCTTCTCAGCCCCATGAGATCAAGTTTGACCCAGGAACAGTGCAGTGGAAAGAATCAGGTTTGGAATTGAGATCTGTCAGTAACTCACTGCATGACCACCCTGTTCAAGTCACTTAACCTCTCTGAACCTCGGTTTACTCATCAGTACAACTGAAATCACAAGACCTTCCTTTTCCTATGCCCAAATGAACTGGAGGGTGGACAGGTATTTTGCAAAATATAGAGTGTTAAAAACAAGCTGCTATGACATTCTATAAGTATGCCACAGACTACAACTATGTTTGTTAGATTAAAGGCTTATGAGAAAAACATCTCTTCTCTGTAGAAAACATGCATCTTACTATCTCTAATAATTTGTTTTTTAGGACAAGGAAGTAATGAGAAGTTCAGCTTCAGCACTACAGAGCATTTTAAAGGAGGCAATGCTGGGAGGGAAAGATCATTGCTAAGGAAATGAGGCCAGTTTATGATGGTTTCCAGTGATCACAGTGATTCGAGATGTGAATTTACCTACTTCTCTGTAAATCTTAAGGATACTTTGAAACCTTGTGACTCTGTGCTGGTGCTCTCTCCCTTCACCAGGGCAGTGCAAAGAAATGTATATGAGGCTGTGGCAGGTTGAATAATGGCCCCCTAAGATGTTCACATCCCAATCCCTGGAACTTGTGAATGCTACCTTAGATAGCAAAAGGGACTTTGTAGATGTGTACAGATGTGTAGATACATAGATTAAGGATTACAGATTTTGAAATTGAAAGATTAATCTGGATTATCAGGACAGACCCTAAATGTAATCACAAGTATCCTTACAGGAGGGAAGAAAAGGAAGATTTGACCACAGCAGGAGAGAAAGTGGTAGAAGCAGGAGGTTGGAGTGATGTGAGGAAGGGTTGTGAGCCAAGAAATGCAGTTAGAAAAGGCAAGGAAATGGACTCTCCCCTGAAGCCTCCAGAAGGAATGCGGTCCTGACAACACCTTAATTTTAGACTTCTGACCTCCAACACTGTAAGAAAATAAATTTATGTTGTTTTAAGCCAATAAGTTTGTAATGATTTGTTAACAACAGGAACAGGAAACTAATACAGGGGCTCTGACTACAATGAGACTAGACTACAAGCCAAGTGGCACCTGTCCCAAATAACTCCTTGATGGCAGAAAATGGCCCCAGTGACCGAAGGGATAGGCAGGAGTTCCATCTACATGGTTAACTGAGGAATCCTCAATCACTAAAACCTCTGGGAGATGCTTCCGCATCTGAACCTGACCTCTTCTGTTGGCTGAGCAGTTACCTGACCTGTTGAAAGGAACTGTTGTATTTCAAGTCTGTAGCAGTTAGTTTCAGAGAAGATGTATAGTATTCATGAAGATGAGGCCTTGATACCAGGAAGGTATTGATTGCCTACTGGCTTATGAGAGCCTTTGGAGACAGAATATCTTTGGCTCCAAGAGATCATCTTATTTATCCTCAAACCAGCATAATTTAGGAGCCAACACTAAGCATGATAAGCCTTCTTTAGGGACAAGAATAGACAATGGTCCTGGATATACTTTAACTTAAAAAATATATATATATGTATATAACATGTATATATATATATATATATATGATCCAGTATTGATCATATAATGATCATTTCAACATGTAGTCAGTACAGAAATTATTGATGAGATAATATTATTTTTTTATTCCATCTTCAAAATCTGATGTGTATTTTAACTTGCAGCTTGTCTCAATTTGGACCAGCCAATTTCAGATGTGGCCAATGCATACACTTTTGTGGCAAATCAAGTATTTTATCAAATTCCTTCTAAATGCCCAGTGTGCTTTTAGCTTCTTTGAGGGGTAGGGAAAAGTAGATTAAAGAACCCTGGACTTCCAGAGGTTAGATTTGACTCACTCAGCAAATATGTTAAAGTTGAGAAAAGGAGAGGCTCAAACAAGGCAGCACGTTATCATGTGAGCTTCAGCAAAGGAAAATTCTTTGTGGGCTACAATGGGCATGGAAGACTTTCTAGAGGATATGGGATTTGAGCTGTTCCTGAAAGGAATATAGCTTTTGCAAGGATGGACAAGAGGGAAAGGAGCATGCCCCGTGAGCCTGGAGAAAGGAACGTTTCAGTAGAGGTACAAAGGAATGGGTGTTGTATACGTTGAGAACAGATAGGACTAGCTGGTCTAAAATGGAGATGTCATTCTGAGCAGTACTGAGAACTAACAGTGGTCTTCGCCATTTAACTAGATTTTGGATGAAATGAAAAGAAAACCCATAAGCATACTAGAGAAAAAATGTTTTAAAAAAGGTACTTTCTAAACATAAAAAGCCTAAAAGCCATCAGGGAAAAGACCAATAAATCTGACTACCTACAGCAAAGGAAAAAGAAAATCCAATAAAGTCAGAAGACATACACCAGCTAGGGAAACAATTTGCAATACATGTGACAGACAAAGGGTGAATTTCATTATAACACAAACAACTCTTACACGTCTATTAGAAAAAGGCATTCACAAAAAAATGATAATGGCAGATAAAACACCTGAAAACTGGTTTAATCTTACTAATTACATGCAAATAAAAAATGCAAGAATATTTCGGCACTTACAACAATAGTCACAAATTTTTTAGACAGTGATGGTGAGAATGTGGGAAGATAGGTATTCTTACACCCTGTTAGTGGGGATGGTAAATTAGCATAACCATATGGAAGGCAATTTCTCGATATTTATCAAAACGTACACTGCACATACCCAGGAATTCCACTGCTAGGAATTTATCCTGTGGATATACTCACATAAATATGCAAGGATGTATGTACAATGTTATCCATTATAGTTGTCTGATAAAAGTGAGAAGCTGGCAACAATCTAAATGCCCATCGGTAGGAAACAAACAATATGGTACAGCCATGAATGGATTACTATACAGTTGTTAAAAAGAACAAGATAGTTCTATCTATGTTAAAATAGAAAGGTCTCCGAGATACTTTAAGTGTAAGAAGTAAGGTGCAGGGCGCCTGGGTGGCTCAGTTGGTTAAGCGACTGCCTTCAGCTCAGGTCATGATCCCAGGGTCCTGGGATCGAGTCCCACATCAGGCTCCCAGCTCTGCGGGGAGCCTGCTTCTCCCTCTCCCACTCCCCCTGTTTGTGTTCCCTCTCTCGCTGTGTCTCTCTCTGTCAAATAAATAAATAAAATCTTTAAAAAAAAAAAAAAGAAGTAAGGTGCAGAACAGTATGAATGGTAAGATTCCACTTTTGTACCTTTTAGATTTTTTTTTTTTTTTAATTTATTTGACAGAGAGAGAGCAGGAACACAAGCAGGGGGAGTGGGAGAGGGAGAAGCAGGCTTCCCGCGGAGCAGGGAGCCTGATGCAGAGCTCGATCACAGGACCCTGGGATCATGACCTGAGCCAAAGGCAGACGCTTAACGACTGAGCCACCCAGGCGCCCCTCACTTTTGTACCTTTTAAAAAGAATATATACATAGGAGGTAATAAAACATCTAAAAGTGAAAATCAATTTGCAGTATGAGCATATTTAGTCATATTGAAGAATCAGCCAGAAAGTTAAAGTGGCTCATTACTGGAAATGGGAAATGCAGCACATAATTGCTCTTGTATTATTTGGTTTGTTAACCATATGCACATAATGCTTTTAAAAATAATGAATTTTATGGGGCGCCTGGGTGGCTCAGTCGGTTAAGCGTCTGCCTTCGGCTCAGGTCATGGTCCCAGGGTCCTGGGATCGAGCCCCACATCGGGCTCCCTGCTCAGCAGGAGGCCTGCTTCTCCCTCTCCCACTCCCCTGCTTGTGTTCCCTCTCTCGCTGTGTCTCTCTCTGTCAAATAAATAAATAAAATCTTGGGCGCCTGGGTGGCTCAGTTGGTTAAGCGACTGCCTTCGGCTCAGGTCATGATCCTGGAGTCCTGGGATCGAGTCCCGCATCGGGCTCCCGGCTCGGCGGGGAGCCTGCTTCTCCCTCTGACCCTATCCCCTCTCATGCTGTTTCTCTCTCTCTCTCTCTCAAATAAATAAATAAATAAAATCTTTTAAAAAAATAAATAAATAAATAAAATCTTAAAAAATAATAATAAAAAATAAAAATAATGAATTTTAAATGTTTTGAAATTAGTATCTTTCTAAAAATAGCTTTCTAAAAGAATTCTCATCGCCTGTTGCCCCGCCCACCTGCCTATAACTTTTCCCTCAAAGCACAGTCAAAATTCTTGAAAAAGTTTTAAATACTTCTTGCCTCCATTCCTACTTTGTACATCTTTCTCAACCCTTCAAAATTTGGTTTTGCCAAAGTCACCAATGATGTGGCTAAAGTCAGCAGGTATGTCTCAGTCCTGATCCAACCTGACAGTAATATTGGGAACTTTTTTTTTTTTTTTGGAAACCCCTTGGGCTCTGGTGACAGCACTCACCCAGTTGTCTTCCTCCCTCTCTAATGTTGCTGTTCCTTAGGGTTCTGTTCCAGTCCCTCTTTCCTCACATGATCTCCACTCCATTTCTTCAGTTACCATCTATGTTCTGATGTTCTCATACCTCACAAATCTCTTATCTCTAGTCCAGATCTCTCTCCTTAGCTTCAGAATTACTTATCCAACAGCATTATTCATTAATACTTTCCAACCTTTTCCATATCATGGCACACATAAAGAATGATGGTATTTTCATGGCAACACACCTTACCAAGACTGCTGTCTTTCCAAGGAAGTTCGTGCTCCCCTGAGGGTTGAGAAAATATGCAGCACATCTGTAACCTCTTCCTGGGGCACAACAGTTGGGAAGCTCTTACCTCTTGGATAGACATTTCCACTGGGACATCCTCCAGGCATTTCAATGTTAACATGTTTGGAAGTGAGCATATCATTTCCCAAAACTGCTCTTCCTCCAGTGCTTTCCATTTCATTGAGTGGCCCTACCATCTGCAAGTGACCTAGTCCAGAAGTCTTGGCTTAGCCCTCTGCTTCCCTCCCCTTCCAATCCTAAGACCTGCTGACTCTGCTACCATTACCTCTATCACTTTCCTAGTCCAGAGCACATCATTTCCCATTTTTCCCCTCAATTACTACAAAAACTTTGTCTGTTCTCCTACTTCAATCTTGCTCTCTCTAAACTGTTCTCCACATTGCAACCACAGTAATCTTTCTAAAATGCAATTCTGATTATGCTAACCCCCTGCTTAAAACCATTCAAAGGACTGATGTGAGCAGTGATCTACCGGTCACTCATCAGCACCATATGCACCATTAGACTATGCTGCCAAACTTCTATTACTAGCAGCTTGTAGCAACAAGAGGCCTAAGAGACCTAGCTTGTTTTACAACACAGACAATTCAAGTAAAGAACAGTATGTGATGGGGGTCCTAGGTGGCTTAGTCAGTTGAGCATCCAACTCTGGTTTCAGCTCAGGTCATGATCTCAGGGTCATGAAATTGAGCCCCACGTCAGGCTCCAAGCTTAGCGAGGATTCTGCTTCAGATTCTCTCCCTCCCTCTCCCTCTGCCCCTCCTCCTGCTCTCTCTCTCTCTCAAATAACTAAACAAATCTTAAAAAAACAATACGTGATGAATGGTATATTACAAGGGTGGAAAACCAACTATGGGACTTCTGTATAGTTTTTAATAATTTAAGTGAATAATACTGCTGAGGAATTAAAGTGTCTTAAGCCCCATCATAGACAGAAAGTGATCATGGGGTAATAGTAGTTATACTTTTTTAACCTCCTATCAGTGAAAATGAAGGTTTATAAAGTATAGAGAATCTGCCAAAATCTGAATGCCTAAACTTTCAAGTATACAAGAGCCTTTGAGTAAGGAGGGCAGATAGTTGCTCTGACAAGTGCAGATGTTCTGGCTGTGTTTTTTTAAAAAAGGGTAAACATCTAAGTGAAAAGTATAAAAATCCAGATGGTCTGTTTATTTCCCAAAATTTAGTTATTTGGAAACATCCCAAAATAGTTAGAAATGCTTGGCATACTATTAAGGTTTTTTTCCCTGTGCTTTTGGAATGCAGTAGATATAGGGAGTCTTACTGGATTTTTAAGCCCTGTGAGGAAAGGATCATGTCTAATTTTGGGTGTAAACCCATGACTAGCCACTGATCCTGATTCAATAAATATTGGATGATTGAATGAATAAGAATTAATCACTGCTGCAAGATTCCAAAAATGCCACTATCTATCATCAAGCTCCCTAAAGACTCCATCAAAAAACTATTAGAATATGATGGCTTAGTTGGTTAAGCGTCTGCCTTCAGCCCAGGTCATGAGCCCGGGGTCCTGGGATGGAGCCCCATGTCAGGATTCCTGCTCAGCAGGAAGCCCGCTTCTCCCTCTCCCTCTGCCTGCTGCTCCCCCCTGCTTGTGCTCTCTCTCTCTCTCTCTGTGTCAAATAAAATCTTTAAACAAAAACAAACAAAAAAACTATTAGAATAAATGACTAATAGGGGCACCTGGAAGGCTCAGTCGGTTAAACGTCTGACTTCAGCTCTGGTAGTGTTCTCGGGGTCTTGGGATCAAGCCCTGTGTCTGGCTCCGTGCCCAGCGGGGAGTCTGCTTGTCCTTCTGCCTCTGCCCCTCCTCCACTTGTGCTCTCTCTCTGTCTCTCAAGTAAATAAATAAGATCTTAAAAAAAAAAAGGATAAATGACTAATAAATTCAGTAAAGTTGCAGAATACACACTTAATATCCAGAAATCTGTTGTGTGTTTCTATATAATAACAAACTATCAGAGAAATTAAGAAAACAATCCCATTCACAATTACATCAAAAAATAAAATACCTAGAAATAAATTTAACCAAGGAAGCGAAAGACCTGTACTCTGAAAACTGTAACACATTGATGAAATTGAAGAAGACACAAATAAATGGAAAGATACACCCTGCTCATGGATTGGAAGAATTAATATTGTTAAAATGCTCGTATTAGCAAAAGCAATCTACAGGTTCAATGCAATTCCTATCAAAATACCAATGACATTTTTCACACAAATAGAACAAATAATCCTATAATTTGTATGGAACCACAGAATACCCTAAATAGCCAAACCAATCTTGAGAAAGAACAAAGGTGGAGGCATCACAATCCCTGCTCACTGATTTCAAACTATACTACAAAGCTGTAGTAATCAAAACTGAATGGTACTGGCACAAAATAGATACAAAGGCCAATGGAACAGAATTGAGAACCGAGAAATAAATCCACACATATGTGATCAATTAATCTATAACAAAGAAGGCAAGAATATACAATAGGAAAAAGACCATCTCTTCAATAAATGGTGTGGGGAAATTGTGCAATTATAAGCAAAAGAATGAAACTGAACCCCTATCTTAACATTATACACAAAAATCAACTCGAAATGGATTAAAGGCTTGAATGTAAGACTTGAAACCATAAATGTCCTCGAAGAAAACATAAGCAATGAGTTCCCTGACATCAGTCTTAGCAATATTGTTTTGGATCTGATTCCACAGGTAAGGGCAACAAAAGCAAAAAAATAAACAAATGGGACTACAGCAAACTGAAAACCTTTTTGCACAGTGGAGCAAGCTCTCAAGAAAATAAGGCAACTTACTGAATGGAAGAAAATGTTTGCAAATCATAAATGTGATAAGGGGCTAATTTCTAAAACATATAAAGAACAATAGCAAAAACAAAAAATCTGATTTCAAATTGGCAGAAGAGGGGCAATGGGGCAAAAAAAATTTTTTAAATGAGCAGATGGTCTGAGTAGACATTTTTCCAAAGACACACTAATGGCCAACAAGCACATGAAAAGATGCTTGATATCACCTAACCATCATGGAAATGTACATCAAAACCACAATGAGGTATCACCTCACAGAATGGATATTATTAAAAAAAAAAAAAAGAAATAAGTGTTGGGGCGCCTGGGTGACTCAGTTAAGTGTCTACCTTTGGCTCAAGTCATGATCTCAGGGTCCTGGGATTGAGCCCCATATCGGGCTCCCTGCTCAGTGGGAAATTTGCTTGTCCCTCTGCCTCTGCCCTTCCCCCTGCTCATGCTCTCCCAAATAAATAAATAAAATCTTAAAAAAAAAAAAAAAGTGTTGACAAGGATGAGGAGAAAAGCAAACACTTATACACTGTTGGTGAGAATGTAAATTGGTGCAGCCACTATGGAGAACAGTATGGAAGTTACTCAAAAAATTAAGAAGAACTAGCATATGATCCAGCAATTCCACTCTGGGTTTTTATTCCAAGAAAACAAAAACACCCCGTGTTCACTGCAGCATTGTTTACAATAGCCAAGATATGGAACAACCTATGTGTCCATCAATAAATGAGTGGATAAATAAGATGTGTGTGTGTGTGTATGTATACATACATATATATAATACATATAATATACATAAAATGGAATATTACTCAGCCATAAAACAGAATGAAATCTTGCTGTTGCAGCAATATGGATGGACCTTGAGGATATTATGCTAAGTGAAATAAGTCAGAAAAAGACAAATACCCTATGATTTCACTTACATATGGAATCTGAAAAACAAACAAAACCAGACATATAGATACAGAGAACAGATTGATGTTTGCCAGAAAAGAGGAGGGTAGGAGTGTGGGCAATATGCGTGAAGGGGATCAAGAAGTTTAAACTCCCAATTATAAATAAGTCATGGGGACGTATTTTACAACATGGGGAATATGGTCAATAATACTGTATTAACTTTGGTGACACATGGTAACTAGACTTATGGTGATCATTTTGCAATACAATGTTGTACACCTGAAACGAATATGATACTTTATTTCCATAATAATACTTCAATTAAAAAAAAATAAGGTGAGCTTTCTCAGAAATGAAAACATGTTCAGGAAGAGATATGCACAAGAATATAACAGCCCCAAAACTGGAAACACCCAAATATACATCAACTGGAGAATGGATAAATAGTGATATAGTCATACAATGGAATATTACTCAGTAATAAAAAAGAACAGATTCACATTAGTCAAAAACATTACTAAGCTAAAGAATATAGACCCAAAAAGTGCATACTATTTGATTACACTTATGTGAAAGCCAAGAACAGACAAAACTATGGTGATAGAACTCAGGAGGTTGCAGGCGGTGCGTGGTGGTAGGTGCAGGATAGTTGACAATAAATATAAAGGGGCATGAGGGAATTTTCTGGGGTGATGACTCACTATCTTGTTTTGGGTGTTACACAGGTGTATATTATTGTTGAAATTTACCAGATAGAACACCTAAGATCTGCATTTTATTGTATGTTAAGGATAAATCAATTTTAAACCAAAGGTGAGCAAGCTGGTGGTAATAACCATCATGACATCTTTTAGGCTCCAGTAACAACTGATCTCAGGCACTCATTTCTATGCTCAAGAACCCAAAATGACTTCTTTATCACTTATCCTGTCAAATCCATACTGTCATTCTGATCTTCTCCATACAAAACCTCCTCCACTGACTTACACTTCCCACCCAGCCAAGGTGATCTGCTCACTGTCCCAGGCAGCTAATTTGCTCTTCCTGTCTCTTTGTGTCCTTACCCTGCCTGAATCTATTCAAGTTCTCTGTGCCCTTCAAATCCCATTCTAAATTAGGGAGCCTCCTTCAGAGAGGAACTCTTGATTAATCCTAGCCAATTTGAGCACCCCAAGATCCCTCAGCTTTCATGTTCCTTTAATGGACTTAATATGATGCGTTAATACATTCCGTGTACACAACAGAAGCGATTTTAATAAAATGGGCAGAGACAGTGACTAGGGATCCCTTTGTATTTCTCTGCAGAACCCCAACCTGCATTAGCGGGCCAGTCACTACCATGCAGATTGTGAAGACTATACGGTATCCAGACAAGGGCAAATAGATATTTAATCAAGGACCATTGAGAATGGTACTGAAGGGAGCTCTGAGGCCCTGCAGGGGCCTAGGTGGGCTGTTTGCTTTTCTTTTAAGCACGCGGTTAGTTCAACAGGGCAGGCACTCGTTCCCATCGAGATAGCAAGTGGCTGAGAACAAGGTTATATCTTTTTTATGCTCAGCCTTACCTCCTCCAGTGAGGAAACGACCAGCACTACTCTGAAAGCAGCGGAGCCTGTTCCTAGCGCCCAGCTTTCCACACTACTGGGAGGACCCAATCCCGATCCGGAGGAGGAAAAGTGAGGAGGGAGCATTTAAGGCCAAGGAGGCACTCAAGCGTCTTCCCATAGATTTACACCCAACACGTAGCAGGAAGGCAAATTACAAACACCAACGCTCACAACCACACATACACGTGCACGCCCAGCCCCACAGAAGCAGACGCGCATGCCCGTGGCTCCGCGCGCACCTACTTAGTTTTCTCTGCTATAGATGCCCCTCATTCCACCCCCGCTCGGCCCAACGCGGCTTCTCCTACCCCGGCACGGGGGAGGTTTACCAAGCCCGACCCGACCGGGCCCGAGGAGAGTGTTTCTCTATTGGGGGAGGGGAGGTCCTTCCCACCGGGGCGGAAGCGGCGCTCTCCGAACGGGCGGACTTAGCTCTCGTCCTGGGAACATCTGGAGGGGGCTGGGAGGGGCGCGCATCCAAGACGAACGTGGATTGGCTGCGCGGAAGGAGGGAGGCGAGGTCTGGGCGAGGGGCGGGGCTCACTGGCCCCTTTAAAGCCTTGACATCAAGAGGCGGCCCCAGCACCCCCCTTCTTCTGCCCCCCGCCCCCGAGCCGCGGCCATGGACCCGGCGGATCTGGCCTGCGCTGGCCCAGCTCAACACCTGATTTCGGTGAGTTCCAGGCCTACTTGGGATTTAAAGGGCGGCGAGTGGAGGGTCTGCAAGCTGTGGGCTGGGGGTGGGCGGTTTGAAGGGTAAGGCTCTCGTGGCAGCCTTGGGTCGGAGGGGGCGGCGCGCCTTCCTGCCCGGACCTCGCTGCCTGCCCCTCCCTCCCGCCCCACTGTCCCCGGCGGGGGTGGGGGGGTGGGGGTCCGGCTGCGACTCTGTCCACCCCCACCCCACCCCCTCCCGCCCCCCGCGCCCTCCTCGCGCACACTCCATGGCCCCGGAAGGGAAACTTTCGGGACAGGGGGATGTTCCGGGGGCCGGTCTCCCTCCCTCTTTGAAAGCACTGACCTTGCCCCAGCTGCGCACCCCACCCCACCCGCATCCCACCGTCCGGGTGCCGCTTAGCGGTGCAGGGTTGTTGCGCAGGGGGGGGGGGGGGGGGGTGGAGGGACGCTCTCCCCAAAGCGCAGGCGCGGAGGCGAGCCCTGGGCTCCTCTTCGCCCTCCTTGCAGTCCCCGTGGCCTGGGGCGGTAGGGCGTGGGGAAGATGGGGAGAGGCGGAGAGATCAGGGTCTCTAGGAACAATCCTTCGGTGGCTTTGAGGGGCTTGCGGGAAGGACGGAGGCGGGGGGCCAGCAGGCTGAACACTAAAGAGAGGCTGAGGGAGGGAGAAGGGCTGGGCAGGGTGTGGGGCCAGGGCAGCGCCTGCAGAAAAGGCTCTCTGGGTCCTGGCTGCGGTGCCAGAAGAATGCAGAGAATTTATCTGTGCCCGACACTCCCCTGGCCTAGGCCGACTAGAAAAGCGGCTCACCGAACCCCAGCCCCCTTCTTATTCTGGGCTCAAGCTCTCAGGTCTCCAGCCCTGGCACTGCCCCAAGGGCACGGAGGTCCCTCGCCTCCCGCGGGCCTGGTTTTCCAGACTCTCAGCGCTGTCCACCCAGCCAGCCAGCTCCTGCTTAAACGCTCGCCTTTCTGAGGAACCAGGGGTCTTAGACTGACGGCAGATCCCTCTTCTTCCCTCCCAGCCGCTCTCTCCTTCCCCTTGGGTCCTCCTGCCTAAGCGCAGTTGTCTGCCAGAGGCCGCGGCTGGAGGCAGATGCCTGGGACAGGGATGGTACTGGGAGACAGTGGCTGACCGTTCTGTGGTCTGCACTCAATGGGGAAAATGAACCCAGCCTAGTTGCCTTGTTGCAGACCCTGTCTTGCAAGACCACTTGTCTTTCAAGAAGGGAGACACAAAATTCACTACTCCTATTGGTTCCCTGTCTTTCTAGGAACAGCCTAGCTTCAGTGGGTTTCCTACTTCAGAGAAACATGTGTATTCCTGTCTGGGGAGAGATAGTCGCACATAGTTCAACTTTGTTTTCAAAGTCTGTGGTCTGTGCATGAGGTGGCTCAGGCCCTCCAGCATCTTTCTTCAGCTTAGGGCTTTGGAACAGAGTGGGAACCTGGGGACGCAGATGGCCTGGGTTGCAGGGAGGAAGGCTGTTCCACAATAGGCAGAAACCAATGTATATGAAGACCAAGCTGCTGTCACTGTGGACTGGGAGTCTGAAGCACTGGTCCCTGCTCTTCCCAGCTTGCTGTGTGACTTTGGCCCAGACAGTCTGCCTCTCTGGGGCTCTTTTCCCTCATGTGTAAAATTCAGCAGTTGTCCTGGAAAGCTCTAACATTCCCTTTCACTTGTTGACCTTGTGTGGTTCCATTGATAAGTGACTGAAAGGGAGAAAGGTCCCCTGGCTGGGGGACTTAGTTTGAGGAGGTAGGTGTTGGCTGATACAGTTACCCAAGTCACAGTTACCCAAGGTTGCAGGGGTGCAGACTCCCTTATTCTCCTAAGACTAGCCATTGTCTTGCTCACCCCTAGTGTCTTGGGGTGTGAACTCTTGCTGGCTGGGGTTTGGCCCACCCATCAAGGCCTCTGCTGAGATATCCTGGCAGGCCAGTCTTTGAGTTGGGCCTTTGGGGAGGAGTTGAGAGAAGGGTAGGCAACCAAGGGCCAGCCGGGTAAGCAGATTCCCAGGAGGCAGTTTGCATCTCAGCTGTTGGGACTTGTTTTAGGATCTGAGCCAGGGAGCACAGTATACTCATCCGCCCTCTTATGGGAAGAGGACGAGAGCCCCTTTGCTGTTGCCCATCTCACTCCCTGGCCCTCCTCACCTCACCTGTGCACTCACAGCCCCCAGTCCCCAGGCAGTGGGCTCAAGGAGTTTTCCCTGCTGCCCTCACCCAGCCCAGCCAGCCTCCTGGGCCCTTCCATGGCAGCCTGGCAGCAGGGAGAAACTGCCCCAGCCCCACCTTTCCCGGCCTCCTTCCCTCCTGGGGGTATGGTTTCTCAGGAGTCAGGCTCTCCAGGTTGGGACTTGCTCTCTAGCCCAAGAGCCAAAGGCCTTCACGTTTTCCTTGTTTGTTTTCTTCCTTGGTCTCCCAGGTGCCAGGGGGGGATGTTAGAGGAGGTGGTAGTTAGAGAGGCTGTGGGATGGGTTGGACGTGGGGACACACTGTCTGCATTGCTTTTCCCTGTGCTAGCTCTCCTGGGCCTGGGGAGCCCCCTTCCCTGGGCCCTGCTGCCCACGGACTGAAGCTGCAGCAGGAGGCATTTAGGTTAGACCCCAAGGAAACCTTCCTCACTGCGAGGAGCCCCTGGAATGGAAAATGGGAGCTCCCAGCGAGGTCAGTTTCCAGTCTCTGTCAGAGTGAGGGATGCGGCTGTTGCTAGGCAGAGGCTGCTCTTTCCTCCTGGGGTGTGGCTCTGAGGCTGGCCAGCCGGAGGCCCCGTTGGAAGCCGGAGAAAGGACCCTTGCCCAGTAGCCGAAGAGGGCACCCCAGCCCCGTCGGCTCTGGGTCACCAGAACTGCATCCCTTAGAACAAACGCCACTTCTCGCCCTGCTTCCCTCAGCTCCTCCCCCAATTCACCACCACTACCACGGTCTGCTTTGACAGGCCTCGCCCGAACCTGGCAGGCGCCTCCAGCCCCAGTCTGGCTGCACTAATGGACTGATTGGATTTTCTATACTTGGAGTTTGGGATTTCTGATTGAACATGCAAATTTATGTAAATCAATCTGGGATCTGCCACCACATCAAAACAACATAGAGTCATAGGCTGGAAGGAATCCTAGAGACATCTAGTCCAACGCCCTCGTGTTAAAAATGGGGAAACTGAAGTCCAGAGGGGGAAGTGATTCATACAATAATGAGTGGCAGTGACAGGGCTCCTGACTCCGGTCTGGTGTGTTACATGGTCCCCCTCGGCCTTCATTTCTCCCGCGTGAAGGGCCTGGCCGAATTTAAAGCAGAAAGGGCAGTTCTGGGACCTGAGATTGTGGAGAGCTGGACCCTTGGAAGGTCAGAGTGTTATCTCAGGGCCTCCCCAGGGGCTCTGGTCAGATCTAACATGCTGAAGAAAATAACTTCAGATCCCTTCGAACAACACCCTTGTTTTTCCCCAGGCCCTGTCCTGGAAGGTTGGAGGACAAGGTCATTGGTTGCTGCCTGGCTTGGGCCTTGTGGTTTTCCCGGAGCTGAGACTGTGTCTGTTCGAGCATCTCCCACAGCACCAGGCACACAGTAGGCTGTGGATGGCTCTGCCCAGGCAGTGCCTCTGTCTTTACCCTCCCATCCTCATGTGAGTCTCCGCTGCTTCCCTCCACGGCCACGGTGGGAAAATCGTTAGTCTTCTGTGACTTTCTGCCTCCCTTCCCCTGCCCTTGCTATAAGAAGGATCTCATTTTTTTGAGATCAGTGTCAAAGTTGGAAGGGGGCTGCAGAGATGGGCTTGGGTCCCTAAGAAGTAGTCTCCCCACTTCTTGACATGTTTTTGATTTGATACACACACACACACACACACACACACACCCGCCCAGCTGTAAGATGCCCCCTGTTCCCGCTTCAGAGGTGGTGCCTGTGGCGTGGGGCTGTTTCGGAGGCTGAGCCCTCACTTACCCCGTGGTGCCTGCGTGTGTTGCAGACATGGTGGAGATGCTCAGAGCAGCTGTTGGCCCGCCTTGTAGTACTTTGGCAGAGTAAGTGTATGGGCTCAAGATCAGAGGCCCTGACTCCCAGCCAAGGCCACCACCAGGCCCTGCTGCAGCCTGGGGAGGGGGCTTGGGACACATCTGGGGTCTTCCTCGCCTTTATCCCAAACCCAGGCCCGGCTGACTCTGAAAGGAGGGGCCCCCCGCCCCCCCCACCTTCTTCAACATCTTCCCAAACACAGCAGGTACAGAGCCAGCACCGCCCATCGGCCCTCAGCTCCTACATCCTTAGTTCCTTGTGAGGGGAAGTCCTCCCTGCGCCTCAGTTTCCCAGCCTGGGCGGATGGATTAATAACACATCATCACTGGGGCGTGGCACCTGTTCAGTAATTGCCATTTTCCCAGCTCTGGGAGTTACACGGATGAAAGAGGCCTCAGGAGGCCAGGCTGTTATTAAGGTGAATTATCACTGCTATTATTACTGATTTCTAAAAGTCGAGCAGCCCCGGAGAAGAGCCCAGTCAGACACAGCTCCTGGACCCTTATGGCAGTCCTTGAGCTCTGGGAGTTCTCCAGTACTCACTAGGCTTTTAAAAATATCTATATCTGTATCTGTAGAGATATTTTATTTTATTTTTATATATATATATATATATATTTTTTAAAGATTTTATTTATTTTTTAGAGAGCGAGCGAGAGAGAAACAGCATGAGAGGGGAGAGGGTCAGAGGGAGAAGCAGGCTCCCCGCTGAGCCGGGAGCCCGATGTGGGACTCGATCCCAGGACCCTGGGATCATGACCTGAGCCGAAGGCAGACGCTTAACCATCTGAGCCACCCAGGCGCCCATCTGTAGAGATATTTTAAAAGGAGAGACGACCCCATTCTGTGTCTCATGCTGATGCCTGCAAGGCTTGAGTGGTGGTGGGTGCTCCTTGGGGCCCTGGTCTGCAGTTCTCACTCTCGTGCAGGGCTTGACACTGTCCCTCCCCGCTGACCCTCTGGGTAGAAGAATGATGAGGTTTTTCCTAGATGGGACTGTGAGGGGCCCCAGAACTCCTGGGGTGTGGCCCTAGGGTTCTCAGCAGTCATTGTTCCTATGGGCTGATTCATTTCACCCTCGGCTGTCTTGATGTGGGGGCTGTAATTGGTCCTTTTGTATGAGGATCTGTTGAGACACCCCCAGAACCTGCCCGCAGCAGCTGCAGGAGCCTCCAGGTGTCATTTACCCCAGCTTACTCCCACCTGCCCCAAACTCTTCCCCTTGCCCAACCACCCACCTCTGCCCCTGCCCCTTGGGATCTAGAATGAACCCAGTTCTCACCCAGGAGGAAGTGGCCCTGACCAACTTCCGAACAGTTTGGTGCTCCCGTGCCACACCACAGGCTAGGGGTGGCAGGGCCTCTCTCCTAGCCCAGGGAGAAAGGGAGTGAAGACTGGTGTCCTTTGGCCAGAGTCCCCACACTCATCTAGCCAGACCTCCTCACCTCTCCCTTGTCCCAAGGGCCTGGTCCCTACTTCCTAATATGGGAAGAGAGTAGATAGCCCCAGCTGGGAGGACCTTTAGAAATCACCTGGGCAGGGGGTTGTTCCTGCTAACGTTTTTTTTTTTTTCAAAGTTTTATATTTTAGTTTTTCACTAGCATTTTTAAAAATATAGTCCAAAAATCAAAATGGTACAAAAAGGTGTATGTTGAGAAATTGTGCTCCTACCTTCACCCCCTTTTCCCTCCACAGATGATCACTTATTAGTTTCTTAGGTATCCCTCAAGAATGTCTTTACACAAAACAAATACAAATGTCTATTCTTATTTTTCCCCCTTATCCAAAAGATAGCAGATAGCATATACTGTCTTCATCTGTTACCTGTTGGCAGTGTCTGGGTGTGCATGGATTTCTCCTGCCGCCTGTCAGTTCTCTGGTTTCTGGTCTTTACTGCCCACCCCAGGGTCACCCCGTCGATCCCAGGCCGTGAGCAGGGTTTGTTCACCTTTGTATACGGAACTTCATTCAGATGCCAAGGTTTAGGCCCAAACCAGCCTCTGAGGCGTTCTCAGCAGTTACTATGGGCGAGGTGTTGTGCTAGACCCTGGGGGTACAGTGCTGATCCCAAAAGTCTGCCTTAATCAAATAATTCAGCAGTTGTAGAACCACAGCTATGATGCAGGCTACAAAGAAAGGGCATATACCGTAAGAGCAAGTAATCAGAGGCCCTGGGCCGCCTCGGTGTGTGCGGGAGTGTGCGTGTCCCGGCGGGGAGGCACATGGCAGGGCACAGCATGAAGCTGGGGGCAGGAGGCTGGGGGCCAGGACTGTAAATAATAGTGCCACGTGACCTGGAAAGCTGCGTTTTTCAACTTGACTTCTGTGGCTTCTCTTCTCCCCCCTCTCCCAGTCTGTGGGATGTCCTGGGCCCCTTGAGTTTTATTATGTCCAAGACAAGAACCCCCCTTCTCTGCCAGATGGTGCTGCTAATGCCTCCTCCCCACCCCCACCCCACTGCCTTGTCTCCCCAGCTCTGGGCCTGCAGGTTCCTGAAGCTGGAGCCTTCCTTTCCCCTGTAGGCTGAAGGGAAGTTGGGGGGTGTTTGCTTCTCACTTCCTCTCTAGACGGCACCTCACTTCCTGTCCCTGGGACCAGGAGAAGGCTTAAGCTCTCGGCTTTGCTGACCCTTCCTCTCTCTACTCCCCACCCCGCTGCTTTCCTGGGAAGCCCGTGGGCCCTGTAGGGGGAAGGCAGAATCCAAACCAAGGGCTTCTCCCTAAAAGCCCTGCCGAGCTCCTCACCTTCAACCCCCTACCCCAGCTGCAATCCTTTCCAGACATGATCTCATCCTTCTATGCCCTGCAGAAAAAGTCAGAGAGTTCACCCCACTTTACGGATAGGAAAACTGAGTCCCAGCAGGGTTCTTGGCTTCACCCAGGGTCACTCAGTGCGGCCCAGCCAAAACCGGAATCCAGGAAGCCTCACTCCCACTTGGGGGCACAAGCAAGAGCAGAGTCCAGTGAGGGCTTGTGGTGAGCCAGAGCTACTTTCTGTTCCAGAGAAGGCGACTTGCTTCCTGCCCGAGCTGGCAGCTTAGGAGGTCACCTCCGGGCTCTGGCCAAATGGCACCCACTGAGTCAACACTGAAGCTGCCCGGACCTGGAAGGCACTTGGCCGGCCAGAGCCTGTTCCCTTTGAAGAAAGAGGCCAGGATAGGAAGCTGAGGGAGTGAGCCCCAGGGGCTGAGCCTGGGGGCTGGGAAGGTCTAGCCTGCAGGTGCAGCCTGAGAGCCAACAGGCTGTGTGGCCTCCCAGGCCCTCTTCCTCTTGGATCTGAGAACAGAGAGCTGATGTTCCAGTAGTCAACTCAGCAGTCGCCTCCACGACGGCCTCCAGGAGCCTTTCTGCCTCAGCTCTTCCTGTGGGATCCAGCTCGTGTCTCCGGTTACACCCCGGGTGTTGAAAATGTGCTGACTCTGCTGTTGGGTCGGGAGATAGGAGAGGAGTTAGTAACTGGCATGGGCCAGGGGACCAGGAAACACTCCCCTTCAAATGCCCTTCAGCCCAGCTGCACTGCGTTTCCGTATACACCCCGAGATTTGTGTCTCCTTCTGTTTCTGCCTGCTTTTTGCCTAGAAGGACCCCCTTGCTGTTCCCTTGTACCTAAACCCCACTGGTCTATAAAGTGTCCGTTCCTTTGATGCCTTGCATTCTGAAAAACTGTTGCAGCTGCAGCTTAATATTTCTCTCCTGATTTTTAAAGTTCTCCAAACGACTTCTCTCGTGGCACATGCTCCACCGTGCAGCTATTACCTGCATGTGTCATGTCCCCTACTAGATTGGAAGCCCCAAGAAGTCAGAAGAGCTGAGCCATCTCTGAATTGCCCCCCAGTCCCCAGCCTCGGTCCTCCTCCTGAGTGATCTGTTGGGAAGTATCTGCAGAATGAATAGCTTAGTCCCATTGGCCAGAGGGAGTCACCAGGCCCGGGAGTGGGTTGAGGGCTTGGATAAGGTCTTATCAACGTTAGGGACAAAACTGAAAATGTCCCTTGCTCACCTCTCCGCATGGTTTGTCCTCAGAGCCATTTGGGCAGGGGGACAGTTGGATGTCTTTACGAGAAGCTGAGGAGCCCACCATCCCTTCTTTGTGGTCTTACTCTGTCTGGAAGGAAAGGAGATGACCAGGGTCAGAGCTTTGCTGCAGGAGTGTGGGGGAGCACAGAAATGCAGGCAGGGCTCCTCCTCAGGGAGCTCCCCTTCCAAGGGCACGGGAAGTCCCCTCTTCCTCACGGGGGTGGACTAGAGAACAGGATGCGTTACAGTTGGAAATACTGCTCCTGCAGGAGGTGCTTCAAGAAGCCACTACTGTTCCGTTCAGGGCAGCTTTGCAGGAGAATTGCTTTGGCGGGGCGGGGGGGGGGGGGGGGGGGGGGGGGGGGGGGG